>NC_088238.1:54425990-54705990 GCF_036934945.1 Oncorhynchus masou masou
AGTAAACTACACCTTCCCACTGCCCCGCCCCCTCTTAACGAGGGCGAGAGCCTCGTTAGCCGCATCCTGCAGCTCGGGCCACCCGGGACAAAATTCCTCGGGTAGGGGAGAAAAAAACCCGCATATGAAACAATCCACGGATGCTACTGCTACTGGTTCCATTTGATATCACCCTCCTTTTTATATTACGACCCACCTCTGTGATGTGTTGTGTTTGTGTCCGTGTCTGTGACCTCTCCTGGATGATATGTGTGCTAGTGTTGTGCTAGTGTTGTGCTAGTGGCGTGATCCACTTGTGCTCTCTGTCGTAACATCTCAGACACGACCCACTTACCTTTTGTCTCCTTAACTTGTGGTTGGCCTTCTATGTGTAGTGCCGTCTGTCTGTCTGTTCAACCTCATCGTTTTATTGGTTACTTTGGTACATGGTGGATGTTCCTCCGTTTAGCATGACTGTCCCATAGGTATTGTAGTTGACACACTGTACTGTGCTCATCTGGTGGGTTGTTAGATAAGTGGTTGCCCGAACACACACTTTTTACACACACACATACATACATCGTGCTCCCACCTCCCCCACACAGACAACCCCCCACTCTCACACATAACCCCCCACTCCTACACTCACCATGCTTCAATCCCTGGTCGCAGGCCTGTGCTGGTGGAGATCCCTCACTTCGCTGCCCTGAGGGGGAAGGAGAGGGAGCTGGTGATCTTACGCAGTGAGACAGGAGAGAGCTGGAAGGAGCACCACTGTGAACACACCGGGGAGGAACTTAACCAGATCCTCAACGGCATGGACGAGGGTGAGTGTGATGTCATCAGCGTGAGACAACACTTAGTGATCATCCTAATTAAAGGCCCATTGGCCCCTGCCTAAAGACATTGGAAACACAATCCATCCTGCCTACTTTACTTGGAGTATTCACTCATCTAAAATGTCTCTATAGGTGAAAGTGAAGATTTCAATATATAGCTTACACCAACCCAGTCGCTTGAGCAGCGATTACTCCAAGGAGGGAGTATTGCAACGGGGTCATAATCTGTACTATCAACCACCATCCCTTCTGTCCTCGTCTCCAGAACTGGACCCTGCAGAGGAGCTGGAGAAGAAGCGTATTTGCCGCATCATCACCAGGGACTTCCCCCAGTACTTTGCGGTGGTGTCCCGGGTCAAGCAGGACAGTAGCCTGATCGGTCCAGAGGGGGGCGTCCTGAGCAGCACGGTGATGCCTCAGGTCCAAGCTGTCTTCCCAGAGGGAGCCCTCACCAAGCGGATCAGAGTGGGACTCCAGGTAATAACAAACCCCTGGTGGGGAAAAGGTACTCACATGTCATACTGGAGTAAAAGTAAATAGATCTTAACATTTAATTACTCAAGTAAAAGTGAAAGTTACCCAGTAAAATACTACGTGAGTAAAAGTCTAAAAGTATCTGGTTTTAAATGTACTTAAGTACAGTGGTAGAAAATGTGCTTCATCGGCATACTTGAGTAAAAGTACAAAGTTAAAGTAATTGCTATACATCAAATTCCTTATATTATTAAGCAAACCAGACGGCACAATTTTCTTATTATTTTTTGATTTTGGATAGCCAGGGGCACACTCCAATACTCAGACATCATTTACATCCACAGGATTTGTGTTTCGTGAGTCCGCCAGATCAGAGGCAGAAGGGTTAACAAAGTGTTATATTGATACTGTTGGTACTTTTTAGGTGTCAGGGAAAATGTATGGAGTAAAACGTACATTATTTTCTTCAGGAATATAGTGGAGTAAAAGTAAAAGTTGTCAAAAATATAAATAGTAAAGTACAGATACCCAAAAAAACTACTTAAGTAGTACTTTAAAGTGTTTTTACTTAAGTACTTCACACCACTGTAACACACAACCTGACTTGCTTCTGACTGGTTTGATTACAAGAACTGGGTCCAAATATGATTTATTTTTATATTTGTATTACTTGAAACATTTGATTGAGCCTGCTTGGATTTGCAGAAGGGTGGAGTATGCATTTTTGGGACTATTTCATTGGTTGCACCAGACAAGCTCAGTCAAGCACGTCCTTGTTTTGGCCCCAAAGAAGATCCTACTGTCGGTTCCACTAATGTTAAACTACTACTAACACGGTAATCTGTCACCACCAGGCTCAGCCAATGAATGTGGACATGGTGAGGAAGCTCCTGGGAAACAAGGCGACATTCAGCCCCATCGTGACCCTGGAGCCCCGGAGGAGGAAATTCCATAAACCCATAACCATGACCATCCCCATCCCCAAGAGTAACACTGACCCCGTGGTCAATGGCTTCGGCGGGGACCAGCCCACCCTGCGCCTGCTCTGTAGTATCACAGGTTAGAGAGAGGGCAGATTAACCGCACACGTGCATATACAGTACCAGTCAAAAGTTTGGACACACCTACTCATTCAAGGGTTTTTCTTTATTTTTAATATTTTCTACATTGTAGGGCAATAGTGAAGACATCAAAACTATGACATAACATACAGTTGAAGTCAGATGTTTACATACACCTTACACACAGCCAAATACATTTGAACTCAGTTTCACAATTCCTGACATTTAATCCTAGTAACAATTCCCTGTTTTAGGTCAGGTATGATCACCACTTTATTGTAAGAATGTAAAATGTCAGAATAATAGTAGAGAGAATGATTTATTTTGAGCTTTATTTCTTTCATCACATTCCCAGTTGGTCAGAAGTTTACATTGCCTCAATTAGCATTGCCTTTAAATAGTTTAACTTGGGTCAAACGTTTTGGGCAGCCTTCCACAAGCTTCCCACAATACGTTGGGTGAATTAGTGTATGTAACTTGGTGTATGTAAACATCTGACCCACTGGAATTGTGATACAGTGAATTATAAGTGAAATAATCTGTCTGTAAACAATTGTTGGAAAAATGACTTGTGTTATGCACGAAGTAGATGTCCTAACCGACTTGCCAAAACTATAGTTTGTTAACCTCTTGGAACTCCCCATCCCGGATCCGGGATCGTGACTAAAGCCTCAGGCTCATTAGCATAACGCAACGTTAACGATTTCTGAAAATCGCAAATAAAATGAAAATAATGCGTCTGCTCTCAAGCTTAGCCTTTTCTTAACAACACTGTCATCTCAGATTTTCAAAATATGCTTTTGAACCATAGAAATTGACTAATTTGTGTAAGAGTATGCAAAGCTAGCATAGCATTTTGAGTAGCATTTAGCACGCAACATTTTCACAAAAACCAGATAACCAAATAAATAAAATCATTTACCTTTGAAGAGCTTCTGATGTTTTCAATGAGGAGACTCTCAGTTACATACCAAATGCGCAGTTTTTCCTGAAAGCGTCTGTGTGTAGGAGAAATCGTTCCGTTTTCTACATTGCGTCTGGCTACCGAAACGAACCGAAAATTCAGTCACCTACAACGTAAAACTTTTTCCGAATTAACTCCATAATATCGACCGAAACATGGCAAACGTTGTTTGGAATCAATCCTCAAAAGGTGTTTTTTCACATATCTCTTCATTGATATGCAGTTCGTGGAAGCTTGCTTTCCTCTCTGTATCCCATGGAAAAATACTGGCAGCTGCCTTTTGCGCACCAATTTCGGCGCAGGACACCGGGCGGACACCTGGTAAATGTGGTCTCTTATGGTCAATCTTCCAATGATCTGCCTACAAATACGTCACAATGCTGCAGACACCTTGGGGAAACGACAGAAAGGGCAGGCTCATTCCTCTCGCATTCACAGCCATATAAGGAGACAATGGAAAACAGAGCCTCAAAAATCCTGCTCATTTCCTGGATGCCGTCTCATCTTGGTTTTGCCTGAAGCTCACGTTCTAGGGCACGCACAGAAAATATCTTGGTAGTTCTGGACACGTCAGAGTGTTTTCTTTTGAAAGCTATCAATTATATGCATAGTCGAGCATCTTTTTGTGACAAAATATCTTGTTTAAAACGGGAACGTTTTTCATCCAAAAATGAAATAGCACCCCCAGAGCATCAACAGGTTAACAAGAAATTTGTGGAGTGGTTGAAAAATGAGTTTTAATGATTCCAACCTAAGTGTATGTAAACTTCCGACTTCAACTGTATATGGAATCATGTAGTAACCAAAAAAGTGTTCAACAAATTCAAATTATATTTTATATTTGAGACTCTTCAAAGTAACCAACCTTTGTCTTGATCACAGCTTTACACACTCTTGGCATTCTCTCAACCAGCTTCACATGAAATGCTTTTCCAACAGTCTTGAAGGAGTTCCCACATATCCTGAGCACTTGTTGGCGGTTTTTATTTCGCTCTGCGGTCCAAATCATCCCAAACCATCTCAATTGGGGTGAAGTCGGGGGATTATGATGGCCAGGTCATCTGATACAGCACTCCATCACTCTCCTTCTTGGTCAAATATCCCCTTACACAGCATTGTCCTGTTGAAAAACAAATTATAGTACCACTAAGCGCAAACCACATGCGACGGCTTTTTGCTGCAATGCTGTGGTAGCCATGCTGGTTATGTGTGCCTTGAATTCTAAATAAATCACAGACAGTGTCACGAGCAAAGCACCCCCACACCATCACACCTCCTCCTCCACATATGTGGAGATCATCCGTTCACCTCTTCTGTGTCTCACAAAGACATGGTGGTTGGAACCAAACATATCAAATTTGGACACATCAGAAGAAAGGACAGATTTCCACCGGTCTAATGTCCATTGCTCATGTTTTTTTGGTCCAAGCAAGTCTTTTCTTATTATTGATGTCCTTTAGTAGTGGTTTCTTTGCAGCAATTTGACCATGAATTCCTTATTCACGCAGTCTCCTCTGAACAGTTTATGCTGAGATGTGTCTGTTACTTGAACTCTGTGAAGAATTTATTTGGGCTGCAATCTGAGATTCAGTTAACTCTAATTAACTTATTCTCAGCAGCAGAGGTCATTCTGGGTCTTCCTTTCCTCCTCATGAGAGCCAGTTTCATCATATCACTTGATGGTTTTTGCAACTGCACTTCAGAAATTTCTTGAACATTTCCGGATTGATGGACCTTTATGTATCAAAGTAATGATGGACTGTCGTTTCTCTTTGCTTATTTGAGGCGTTCATGCCATAATATGGACTTGGTCTATTACCAAACAGAGCTATCTTCTGAATACCACCCCTACCTTGTCACAACACAACTGATTGTCTGAAATGCATTAAGAAGGAAAGAAATTCCACAAATTAACTTTTTAACAAGGCACACCTGTTAATTGAATCGCATTCCATGTGACTACCTCATGAAGCTGGTTGAGAGAATGCCAAGTGTGCAAAGCTGTCATCAAGGCAAAGGGTGGCTACTTTGAAGGATCTCAAATATAAAATATATTTAGTTTTTTTTACATTTTGTTGGTTGCTCCATGATTCCATATGTGTTATTTCATAGTTTTGATGTCTTCACTACTATTCTACAATGTACACTCACACACACACACACACACACACACACACACACACACACACACACACACACACACACACACACACACACACACACACACACACACACACACACACACACACAAACACGCACAGACTGTTGGCACACACAAACTATAATTTCTGTAGTTAACCTTTTAACATTCCTCAAATGTATTCTTCATCAAAGGTGGAACGACGCCAGCCCAATGGGAGGACATTACAGGAACCACTCCCCTAACGTTCATCAACGACTGTGTCTCCTTCACGACCAACGTGTCGGCCAGGTTCTGGCTGATAGACTGCCGGCAGGCGCAGGAGTCGGTCAGTTTCTCCACCTCAGTCTACAGGGAGACCATCTGCGTTCCCTACATGGCCAAGTTCGTTATCTTCGCAAAGACCCATGACCCCATAGAGGCACGGCTCCGCTGCTTCTGCATGACGGACGACAAGATGGACAAAACCTTGGAACAGCAGGAGAACTTCACTGAGGTGGCCAGAAGCAGAGATGTAGAGGTATGTGTCAAAGTAGAGGTGTTATAGTAGAGGTGTTATAGTAGAGGTGTTATAGTAGAGGTGTTATAGTAGAGGTGTTATAGTAGATGGAGGTGTTATAATAGAGGTGTTATAGTAGAGGTGCTATAGTAGAGGTGTTATAGTAGAGGGAGGTGTTATAATAGAGGTGTTATAGTAGAGGTGTTATAGTAGAGGTGTTATAGTAGAGGTGTTATAGTAGAGGTGTTATAGTAGAGGTGTTATAGTAGAGGTGTTAAAGTAGAGGTGTTAAAGTAGAGGTGTTATAGTAGAGGGAGGTGTTATAATAGAGATGTTATAGTAGAGGTGTTATAGTAGAGGTGTTATAGTAGAGGTGTTATAGTAGAGGTGTTATATTAGAGGTGTTATAGTAGAGGTGTTATAGTAGAGGTGTTATAGTAGAGGTGTTATAGTAGAGGTGTTATAGTAGAGGTGTTATATTAGAGGTGTTATAGTAGAGGTGTTATAGTAGAGGTGTTATAGTAGAGGTGTTATAGTAGAGGTGTTATAGTAGAGTTGTTATAGTAGAGGTGTTATAGTAGAGGTGTCAAAGTAGAGGTGTTATAGTAGAGGTGTTATAGTAGAGGTGTTATAGTAGAGGTGTTATAGTAGATGGAGGTGTTATAATAGAGGTGTTATAGTAGAGGTGCTATAGTAGAGGTGTTATAGTAGAGGGAGGTGTTATAATAGAGGTGTTATAATAGAGGTGTTATAGTAGAGGTGTTATAGTAGAGGTGTTATAGTAGAGGTGTTAAAGTAGAGGTGTTAAAGTAGAGGTGTTATAGTAGAGGGAGGTGTTATAATAGAGATGTTATAGTAGAGGTGTTATAGTAGAGGTGTTATAGTAGAGGTGTTATAGTAGAGGTGTTATAGTAGAGGGAGGTGTTATAGTAGAGGGAGGTGTTATAATAGAGATGTTATAGTAGAAGTGTTATAGTAGAGGTGTTATAGTAGAGGTGTTATAGTAGAGGTGTTATAGTAGAGATGTTATAGAAGAGGTGTTATAGTAGAGATGTTATAGTAGAGGTGTTATAGTAGAGGGAGGTGTTATATTAGAGGTGTTATATTAGAGGTGTTATATTAGAGGTGTTATAGTAGAGGTGTTATAGTAGAGGTGTTATAGTAGAGGTGTTATAGTAGAGGTGTTATAGTAGAGGTGTTATAGTAGAGATGTTATAGTAGAGGTGTTATAGTAGAGGTGTTATAGTAGAGGTGTTATAGTAGAGGTGTTATAGTAGAGGTGTTATAGTAGAGGTGTTATAGTAGAGGTGTTATAGTAGAGGTGTTATAGTAGAGGTGTTATAGTAGAGGTGTTATAGTAGAGGTGTTATAGTAGAGATGTTATTGTAGAGGTTTTTTTTCAGTTGTGAAATATCAGTAAAGTGTGATCTCTTCGTAGGTCTTGCTGTTGATGACTAGCAGGCGACGATTTGGTATTTTTCTATACTCAGCTAGGATTCATGTCTGTTGATTCCTTTCCTCAGGTCCTAGAGGGCAAACCCATTTATGCAGACTGCTTCGGCAACCTGGTCCCTCTCACCAAGAGTGGCCAGCACCATCTCTTCAGCTTCTTTGCTTTCAAAGAGAACAGGCTGGCACTCTTCATCAAGGTTAACGTTACTCTACCATCTTTCAACACTCATCCATATAATTTACTTCATTACAAACTAGTCATTTATCGTATACTGTATGTTGATTGGTTGACTGACTGACGATAAGGATGTCGATGATTCCACAGATCCGAGACAACACTCAGGATCCGTGTGGGCGTCTGTCCTTTATGAAAGAACCCCGGTCTTATAGAAGTCTGGCCCACAATGCTATATGCAACCTGAATATCACACTACCATCCTACTCAAAGGTGAGAACACCTTAACGCTTCGTCCCCCTGAACACACAGCTTAGGATACACCTCAGACCAGGAGTTGTTCCTGACCATGTGACCCGGACAGGAACAAGTCTGAGTGCTGTATAGCACACCGACAGTTACCATTACATGCCTGAGTGTTCAGAATTCCTTACTAAATGTTAAAGGACAGATTCACCCATTTTTGAATGTTATAATGTTTTTGTGCATCTGTCTTTGAGCGATGTTCTATCGATTCTCGGTGCCATTTCATGTTTTCATGTGTATCTGTAATTGTTGCCGTTCAAGCAGGCATCATTTCGACCAGTATGACGTAGCACTGCGATAAAGTCGCTCTCACTGCACTGGAAGGTAATAGGATTACGACTTTTAGATTGTGAAAATGTCTATCAAACATGTCAGATTTCACCACTGGCCAATGTCATATCTTCTCTCGAATGAGCCATTGATCATATTTTTGCGATATCCCTACCTCGAGAAATGTGTAATTTAACAGAGTCCCGGTCCACCACATTTCTCCTATTTTTCAGCCTCTTCAGTCCAGGGTGCATTGAATTTTGCCGCTACCAACATTATTATAACGACAAAATGAAACATTTGTTCACAAAAAGTATTGTTCCCACATATTAATGTTTTTTTTAACAATATCAATTATAGGAATTAGTGGTTTTGGTTTAATTTTTCCTTTATGTTAAAAAGATTGATTAACTTCAAGAATTACTGAGTATTCCAGTACCTAACTAGCATCTCCCACAGGTACATTCTACAGGTGTGTTGTTTGCATACTAACATGCAAAATATGCATATGTGACAGGCAATGACAGTTCTCATAGCATGTTATCTTCCTTTAAATTGGTGTTATATTGGGGTCATAACCTGTGACCAAATCTGTTATTCTGTCTGTCTGTATGATTAAAATCATTACTACACCTGTTAACACTAGTACCGCTGGGCCTGGAGGGACCCCCTTCAAGCTAACATTCTAACAGTGCAATTCATATATTTAAATATCTATAGCAAAAATAATAATTTGGTTGTTTTTACGAAGGCCTTGGTTAACATTAGAATACGACTTGTATTTTATTTTAAATAACACAAATTTCATCGTCATTAGTTTCTGTTGCTGTATGTAAAAAACACAAAAACACAAACATGTTCAATTTTATTCATGGGAGTGCTTTTCTTACAACTATGAAAGCTTATTTTTATATCGACAAAATAAACTAAAATACCCCAACCACCAAGAAGCACAGTCAAATGATGAAAACTTCAGTAGCCTAAACATCATTATAAGAGCCAAGTAGCCTTGATAAACAGTGAAACTCGGCCCAAGGCAATAATAGCATTATAATGAATATACTGTATGTCGATATGACAGCAGTCAAAAATAGTCTATTATTGTAAGCTTCTGGTTGTGTGCATCTTCACACAATGGCATAAATTGGATTTAATTTAGCTGTTATCCCTTGTCCTAACAGTTGACACAATTGTTGTAACTTTCACTTGCTTGACACACTTTGACGTACCTTTGTTTGGTTGTAGTGCGTAATAGTATCCTGTTTTCTCCTGATTGTGTCCTTGTCAGATGTGTGCGTACTGGTAGCAAAGTCAGGTGCAGGAGAGCAGAGATTTGGGAACAGGCGCACACTTTATCAGGTGTGCAGGGAACAAGACAAAACAAATGGATACATGAAAAATGGATCGGCGATGGCTAGAAAGACGGTGACGTCGACCACCGAACGCCACCCGAACAAGGAGAGGAGCCGACTTCGGAGGAAGTCATGACAGTGTTGTTGTTTTGTCATTCTTCTGCACCATTGTGGTATACAACTGCTGTGCAGGTGCCTTATTTTGAGCAAAGGGACAGGGCTCCGGACTCACTTTGTTCATGGTGCCGGCCAGACTTGCTTTCTTTGCAAGCAACTTGTTCGCCAATGACAAGTGAAGTGAATAAATTGTCCATGGTGACATTGCTCCCCCTGCCAACATAATGTTCCACAAGCCTCATCAACACATTCTCAGACACTCGTGCCTGCTGCCTCGTGTGGTTATTTTCCAAGAGATTGAAAGGCGTTCAGCATGTACAATTCCGCACGCTCTCACTGTGCCGCCTACTCCAAGTAGGCCAGGCGGCACGCTCTCACTGTGCCGCCTACTCCAAGTAGGCCAGGGTAACTGATAAGACGGCTTTGATTTGGGGAACTGATATAAGGTACATACCATTTTAGGCCTATAATTAGAATGGATAAATGTGTCTCACCACCTGGATTCGGTTTTATGTACCAACATTTCAAATAGTGTTTTTTACATTGGATAAAAGTAGAGACTCAGAGCTACAAAATGTTATATCATACACTGCATTTGAGGAACAATGGGAAAGTACTTCTGCTTTAAAAGTTGATCAACTTGTAACCTCACTTTTGAGAAAATGGCCTTTGAATGTTTTGGTATCTAGTTAGGAGCTCTTCTTTGTCTACACCCATTCAGCATCGTCCCCACCCTCTTTAAGATTCAGCCCCACCCATCTCGTTTCGGGGTGCACACTTGACGCTCTGGCCAATGACTTGTTTACCTCTGGATAACATGAAAGCAGCCTAATCAACCCTGGTGGCAACAATTTCATTATGCTCTTTTGCAGACAAAGGTCATATTCAACGAGTGTTGTACAAACGTCACGTAACGTTAGCTAACGAGCCAGCTTTGAGGCAATTGTCGGGGGGATTGTCAGGTGGGCACTGCACTTTCAACTGTTGGAAGAAGGGGGGAAACCATTCCATTTAATGACATGCCCTCCTAAAACTGGTTCTAACTCTTGTTTATGATAATAAGATTCTAACAACGACAGTGTGTTATATAGACTTATTTAGGAAAGTCAAGGACGAAGGGGGGCATGAGCAGTAAAAATGACTGTTTCAGCGGTTTTAGTGTTAACTGCGATTTATTAACTAACTACAAGCAACCAGCAGTACTATATGTAAGTACTGGTAGTTGTCCTATAGTGTAGCATGAATCCCTTCTCCTTTAATACTGATATTTTATGTTTACAACATTGATTGGCCACCTACCTTCAAAGCTGTCACTATGGTAACTTTGCTTTGCCCACTCTCTTTTTTCTCTATCTGTCTAACTATCTAACAATCTATCTACCTTTCTTTCTTTCTGCTTCTTGCACCCCAAAGGAATCTGATTCAGACCAAGAGGCTGAGGAAGAGGTAACATTGTGCCTCTCTCCCCATTTCTCCCCCGCTAACGAGTGTTCATTTTGTAATGTTCTTTACATGCTCTTTTCAGGCTAGAAGCTTGTCACTAGACGTCCACTTCTTTGTCTGCCATTTAGCTCTTATATTAGGTATTAGAAAGGGCCATGTATTTATATATATATATATATATATATATATATATATATATATATATATATATATATATATTTAGTATATGGCTCTCTGTGTTCCATGTTGTTACTGATCAATCATTGTGCTTGTTTTGTATTAGAGCATCCATCTTTAGATATTAGTAGCAGTTCAATGTCCAATTATACTACTTATTTCCTTCGTGTAGCAAATGTGTACAAAATCTTGCCTAGATTTTTCTTACACAATGATTTAAATTATATTCATAGTGCAATTTTGTATTCCTCTATACAGATCAGCAGGACGCTCGAGAAATGTAAGTAATATACCATTCTTTGATAACTCCTTTAACATAAAAAAATGTCTCAGCTATACTAAAACTTTTATAGACATGCCATTTAACTTTTAACTGTTATAAAATGGCTGCATTACTCAAACATTATGACTAGAACATTTCTTTGATAAGTGCATTATAACCCTGCGATAGATTTAGACATTGCTAATGATGTTATGCTAGCTGACCTTTGTAGAGAACAGTACAGAATGGTTAACCAGAGCTAATGCATAAACGTTGAGCTTCATATGACCCTTGTTTGCAAACGCTGTAGCACATGTCCTTTAAGTTCTACATGTTTTGTCTTTGTCACAAAAACAAAACAACACAAACTTTCACTCCACCGCACCTCAGCCAAGGTTATGTCAACAACTTCATCGGGCATGAACTTCATCCATTTCTCATGTCACACACCGCTGCACCAGTGTCTTCATGCTGACTCCCTCCTCTCTGCCATTTTGAATTTGGGACACATGGAGAGAGAGAGAGTTCAAACAAACTGTAATTCTTAACTTGGTGATGTTTATGTGACAACAGAATAGTACCCCCATAGTAATTCCAGTACCCTAATGGCAAAGCAAACAGTCGTCTAGCTTTCCCAGCCCTCCAGATCCCATCCTTCATTCCCTACCCATATGTTGATCATAGTTTCCCTTTGCATCTAATTGATTCATTGATTGACTAATTGATCACTAATCATGGTCATGTGCCTCAGCATAGCTGGATATCTACATATTTATGCAACATGCATAATATAGAATACATTTCTGTGTGCACTTACCTTCAAAACATACATGTACAGCACCTACAGATCTTACATAAATGGATAGACAATGTAATGTACACAATGTTATTTGTTTAATTCAACTTCATTACGTTGAACAGTGTATGCATGACGCATGTGGCAATTTGTATACACATGTCATACATAATATGGAATTGATGCTTTAGCTTCACCTTTTGTAGTCATAGTCTGAGAAAACAGTACACTACAAATCACCACACTATTGATTGTGAATACCTAAATTAACCACTCTTTGATAAATGTAAAATGTAGATTTGCTAGTGTTTGCTAGTTTTATTTAATTAATTAAATGAATCACTTTCAATTTGCTCCACTCACTCTTCACCAGAGGCTGCATGTCAACTTTCCCCTTTGCTTTGCATGGAAATAACTTGGCTTTACATGAGTGTGTATGTGTGTGTTCCTGTGTCTGGGTATGTGTCAAGTGTGAGAGTTATATTGACTCTTTGGTTTGCTTTAACATTGATCTTTGAATTACTTTTCAATCTCTATTTGAATTTGTTTTAATACACTGTTGCTACTCTTATTATGATTTTCAATTTTCTCTTCAGTTATGTTTGAGAAAGTTTGTATACCTTAGTGCAAGTTAGTTTAAGTTAGTTTAAGTTAGTTTAAGTTAGTGAAAGGAATGGATACAGTCCTCTAAAAGGACCACATGCCCTTCCCTTAAAACAATCCTGTTTTAGAACATATATTTCCTTAAAGGCCCAGTGCAGTCAAAAACGTGATTTCCTTGTGTTTTACCTATATCCACACTATGAGGTTGGAATAATACTGTGGAATTGTGAAAATGATGATCATGCCCTTTTAGTGTAAGAGCTGTTTGAAAAGACCACCTGAAAGTTCCACCTGTTTTTGTGGGATGGCGTTTTGGCCTCCCTGGTGACATCACCAGGCGGTAAATGAATTAACAGACCAATAAAAAAAAATCCAAACCTCTCTGCCAATACAGCTAGTTTTCCGTTTGCCCTTCCTCACTCAGACCACTCGCAGACAGTCTTAGCAACATTCCAGCTATCACTGGCTTTCTCCTCTGAGGACAAAATAGCATTTTTAAACTTGTTTTTTAAAACATGTTTTTCTCTTTCTCTCTGTAGACAATCTTGAGATGTCTGTCTACCTATATGTTGTTATCCCTTTCATTGTTTCCCTGTTTCCTTATCTTTTGTTGATTTGTGGGTGTCTGTTGTTGCTCATCGTTTGTTTGATCGAGTACTTATTTTAGATACGTTTGCGCTTTTGTGTTGTGAGCGTGAATGTTCAGAATATGTGTATAAGCAAGTTATTTCCTGCTCATTTCCTTCCCATCTTTATGATTTAGTTGGCTTTTTGCTTCGCTGCAGTATTTGCCGCCAAAGAACCCCAGTGGATCAAAAGCCCCTTCCTGTGAGACATTCTGTAGATGTCACTGTGACCCTGCTTTACCCTTTGAATCCTGAAAGTTTGCACTATTCCTGTTCCTGTCCTGACCACATTCTCCAATGTCTGTCTCTTTTTCATTTCAATTTCAATTTTTTTTGCACCTTAATTGTCCTCTTGCCAAAATGGAAGATGACGAAGACATTACGTCGACGACAGTCCAGAGAAGAGATCCCGACCTTCTCTCCGATGTGTCTGAGCTGAAACAAGACCTGATCAAAATGACTGCTATCCTAACCACGGAATCCACTGACAAATCCAGTTCTCTGGAAGGGAGCAGTCTGGAGAAAGGGGCTGAGGAGGTTCAGGGCGAGCCGTTTGAAATCATGGAGAAGGTCAAAGAGGATTTGGAGAAAGTGGGCAAGATACTCAGGAGTGGAACATTGGAGGGTGAGGTAGCAGAGGGGGCAGCAATAGCAGACGGAATGTATGAAGAGTGGATCCTCCTCTCAGACTGTGAGATAGAGGAGGCCAAAAAGATGTCTTCCTTAGAACCCCAGGAACCTATTCTACATGAAGTCCGAGTAAACAGAGGGATTCCCAGACCTAAAGCCATCAAAGACGTGTCTGGCATGAACACACACCTGACTGGTGAACTCAAAGAATATCTCCTGGATGTACCTGAGGGCTCCAGTGCAGCAGCTCAGGAGGACGTGGTCCAGGAGAAATTCACAGAGGTCGTCCTGCGCAAAGGCATGAAAAGAACCACAACGACAATAACAACAACAGCTACAATCAAAACTCCTGCTGTTGAACTCAAAAAGCCAGTCAGGAGGAAAGGAAAAGACCAGGAACAGGCGGAGGAATCTACCTATGGGGATGCTCTCCTAAGTGCACCCACAGACCGTAAACCAGTGTCACCTGTGTCCCCAGTAGTTGAGGAGACCCCCATTGGGTCCATAAAAGACAAAGTCAAAGCCCTTCAGCAGAAAGTGGAGGCAGAGCAGAAGGGTCAAAAGCCAACTAGCACCAAACCCTCAAAGGTTGCAGTGGAGAGCAAAATCCCTCAAAGGACCGAAGAAACCACCCTTAAATTGAAACAGAGCCCTGCAAAACAGGACACCGCTAAACAGGGCCACCCTAAGTCCCCCAAAACTGAGTCTGAGAAGCTGCAGGACACTATGTCAGTAAGGGAGCTCATGCGATCCTTCCAAAAGGGGCAGGACCCCTCAAAGAGAAAGTCTGGACTTTTCGAGCTCAAAACCCACACCTCTACAGAGCATGAAACAACAGAATCAGAATTACAGCCCAAACAGTCAAAATCCACTATCAAAGCCACCACAATCCATTACGAACGGGAAGTATCACTGGACGCCATTCCTGGCGAGCACCACAGAGCCAAAGATGAGCAAATTAGCCCACACAGAAAGCATTCCAAAGACTTTGGTGCTGAAATTAAAGCAGAGCTTGAGGACAATCCAGAGTACCAACAGTTTAAGCAGACCTCTGTAGAGGGTAGTCCTGCTGCCCAGTCAGACCTAACTGAAACCGTAGAGTTCCTGAATATTTCCCTCTATGATAGCTCTGATAGTTTGAAACATGAGGGCGTGGCAGACTCCCCCAGTGCCAGCCTGGGTGATGGTAGTCCTCCTCACCTTAGCTCAGAGGATAGCCTGAAACACGAGGGCTTAGCCACCCCTGGAACAAGCCCTGACAGTCTCTCCCTCTCTCCAAAAAATGCTGACCAGTCCACTAAAAACTCAACAGCTGCTACTATAGCTGTCAAAGGTGACAATAAAACCAAGGACAAGTCTGGAGACTCCGGTGTGGGGACCACTGATGACCAGCCATCAACGGAAATGACCCTTCCTGTCTCTCCCAGTGAGGCTGCAGACGACCGCACCACGAGTGAGTCCATATATTTTCAGACGGGCGAGTCTAAGCCATCTAAAACGAGAAAGCTTACAAAGAGAGTTTCAGAGACTTTAGAGAGCTTCCTTAGGGATGAGGAGAGCCCTGTTGACAAGCTAGCATCAGCTGTAGCTATGACCCTTGCTTCTAGTTACTCTACCCAGCATCAAGGAAGCTTAGAATTGAATTTAAAAGACCCAGATACCCTCAGTCCCGACGAATCTTTGACCATAAGCCACAGAGACTCTCTAGACGAGGATAGTCCCCTCATGGAAGACGACTCCTCCCATAGGACCCCAGACTCCATCGAGCCCAGCCCAACAAAGGAATCCCCCTGTTGTGACTCCTTAGAAAGCAGCCCTGTAGAGCAGAAAATGTTCCCTCCCGTTCTAGATCAGCCCAGTGGGTCCTCTAGACACCCAGAACCCACCAAAGCCTCAGACTTCCCCCCAGACATGTTGCGTAGTAGGCTACGCAGGGACCAGGAGGCTAGTGCCAATGATGATGACAGTATCGAGCAGACTTCGCCCCAGATGGAAAGTTCTGGTAAGAGTCCCATCTCCCCCGAAACCCCTAGTTCTGAAGAGGTAAGTTATGAGGTAAACCCCAAAACCCCTGACCACATGTACCTATCTGTGGTGTCCATACCAGCTTTCATCCCCGAATACTCAGAGGAAGAGGATGATGAGGCAGAAGCACAGAGGAAATTCATCCCAGAGGATGAGATGTTTAAAATGTCAGCCCCCAAAAAAACATTTGAGGAAGTGGACCAGGACACCAGAGCCAAAAATAACTCTAGAAAATATACCATTGCCTTGGCAGGTGATGAAGCAGGGGATGATAGCTTCAAAACAGTTGAACTAGAGTCCGCAAATGAGAGTGGGCTCAATAGGGCCAAGGAGACCTCAGAGTTAGCTCTTTCTGTTGAATCCCTTATTAAAGTACAACCTCCCTCTCCTTTTCCAGCAGGTGTGCATGAAGGAATCCACCACACAGAAGCCAAGAGCACAGCTACAATGGTAGCAGTGGAGGGACCTCAATCTGTCTCAGAGCAGCATGTCCCTCAATCAGTTCAGTCACGCAAAGACATGGATGACACGGAAGACAGTTTAGCTAAAACAGTTACCATGTCTTCTAGCTCTGAGGGGGCTGCAAACATAACCGATGAGCAGAAGGAGGAAAGTTTGAGGAAATCAAGGGAAAGCCAGGAGGATGATGGGGGAGGGAAAGAAGCAGATGGAGGCAGTCTGCAGACAGCTGCTGTAAAAGCTCCCTGTCAAATAGAGAGTAATATAACTGACGAAGTGAAAGGAGATCACAGGAGGCACTCAGGAGCTCCTGAGGTAGAAACGTCCTCCACTGCTGTCATTGGACAAGTGAGGGAAACATTCAAACCCGAGATCTGTATCTACGATGACACAGAGGAAGACGATGAGGAAGAGGAACCTCCCAGAACCGAGTCAAAGGGCGTAACCGCCAGAGCAGAGGCAGACCCTTGGAGTGCCATGCGCGAAGACGATGATGCTTTTGCGGCCCGCGTCAAAGAGGAAGAGCAGAAGATCTTGGGTCTGATTGTAGACCGGCAGTCCCAGGGGGCAACCCCGGACACCACCCCAGGAAGGAGCCCCACGGAGGAAAGCACGCCAACCAGCGAGCCCAATCCATTCCTCTTCCAAGAGGGGAAGCTCTTTGAGATGACTCGGAGCGGAGCTATTGACATGACCAAACGGAGCTATGAGGACGAGGGCTTTGCCTTCTTCCAGATAGGCGAGCAGCCCCTAGAGGAGGCGCTAGCTGAACAGGTCAAAGATGAGCCAGGAGATAGAGGAGTCCAAACAGAAAGTGAAATTGGACTCAACCTGACTCTGCAAATAAAAGTGGAGGAAGACGAGGAACAGGCGAAAGATGCTTCAGATCCCACACACCGTGCCTCGACAGAGGACGATCAGAAAGGTAGTGAAGCTGCAGCAGCCTCCCCCTCAAAATCAGATGCTTCTAAATCTAGAATCCCTAGAATGGGTCTTTCTGCCTCAGCTAAGACCACTAAGAAAGACAAAGACCCAGTATCACCAGTGTCTCCTGAAACTGTAGAAGTGAAACCAGACATAATTGTAGAGGAGACCCCCCTAGAGGTAGAAACTAGTTCCCTCGATCCAATGATAACAGATGTTGAGACAGCAGTAACCACTGTCACTCGATCAGTGTACCCAGAACAGGACCAAGAGTCCTCTGACTCCTCTCCAGAGGAGCAGCATTCGGTCATAGAACTCCCCCAAACCACAGAAAAGACCAAAACACCAACTTCTACTGAAAAAGTTCCAAAGATCCCAACTAAAACCCCAGCCAAGGCTGGCCCCCAAAGTCAGATTAGAACTGCTTCCTCCTTTACATCCCCTGCATCCCCCTCTTCAGCTAGTCCTAAAAAAGAGACTCCCGCTTTAGAGTCCAAATCGAGAATACCTGTCAAGGGCAAGGCTATTCCTGTCAAGCCTGAGCCATCAGTTAAACGTACTGAGTCATCCCAGGACGCAAAGCTCAACGTCCCAGTAAAAAAGGACTTGAGGAGAAAGTCTGAGACAGATACAGGTCCCTCTGCTGTACCCAAAACCAAGACGTCGTCTTCCAAAGCCAAGAGCTTCTGTGAGGCAGACAAGTCATCATCTAAAAAGGACATGGGTCGTCCCATGAGCGATGACTACTCCACCAAGCCAAAGTCTGGCTTTGGTTTCCAATCTAGGCTGCCAGTTAGAGGCAAGCTTGGTCAGACATCTCACACTTCCACCCCCGCCAAAGACAAAAGCGAGCCGCGCAAGAAGTCTATAGAGTTTGTCGATACAATTAGTGACGAAGTTACAAAGCTAGTTGAGAGATTTCCTCAGGACGAGAAAAACAAAGAGCAGGAGGCTGCTGTCTCGAATGATGAGAGCAGCGGAATAGACCCTTCTGTCATAGAGAGTGAGACTTTTCCCGAAATACAGTTCCCTGCTTCCGGAGATGTCTATCCCATTAGACCCCTGTGGGATGACCCTGTTGACACGCAGATGCAACGGATTCCCGACGATACAATCAGAAGTCAAGGTACCCCCCCCCTCCTTAAGGGGCTCGTTCTCTCTCTCTCTCTATTGTGCGTTGCTAGCGTGCTAGCCGTAAACGGTGCCGCTTCTCTGTGTCTTGTAGCTAAGGTGACGTGTAACTAAAGACTCTTTGTGGTTGCTTCTGTGGTGTTTGAGCTGTGTCTTGTGTTTGTGGCTGTGTCTCTTTTCTTTTTTCTCTTTTCTTATCTCCAGATTGACTTAGGCAGGGAATCAATTCAATCATTTAAATAATTAAAGGATTGAAGGATCAGTTTTATTTTGATGTCACTGACATAATTTGTCAGATTTAGTATCAAATATATTTTATTAACCAAATTAGGCTGTAGGAGTAAAGCTGAATTATATAAAATGAGAGAAGAAACCACAATCCTTTTTCCTGAGCTGTTACAATGTTGTTGCTGTTGAACTTCTGCAATTTATTTCAATGCCATTTGTTTAAAAAAAATTAGTTTACAGTCCTGAAAATTGCACGGGGATCACTTTTATGGTATTGCTAATCTATGAACCAACATCAAAGTGTAATAAGAAGCTATACACCAAATACATGTCCACTTCAGTTACTGTTAATTATCCACACATACCTTCAAGTAGTTAATCTTATTGCATCACCGAGCACAATAAAGCCAGCGAAGACGTTTTCCTCATGTGCTCAGTTGAAGATAATGTTTTTTTTCTAACGTGAATGTGACTTTGGCTGTCCATCCTTGTGCGGCCAATCCTCTCACGGCTCTCCTGCTGTTGTGGTGGCATTTACAGTAGATTCCCAGGATGAAGCCGAGAGGAAAGAGGAACGGTTGGAAATAATAGCCGACCACCTGGGCTTCAGTTGGACGGGTGAGTGGAACACCAGTCATATCGGTACTCGGTGTCAGAAACGATAATCACTTCCCAGTGATTTTGAAGAATGTTCAAATGAACATTGCGTATTTAACACTGAAAATTGTCCTATAACTGTCTGTGGTTGCTATTCTCAAAAAATGTATATGTTATCTGATCTGCCAGATGTTTCCAGTATTGGATTTCCATCAATCCTTTTTTAAATCACATCATAAAATCTGTCTATTTTCGGGTGTGTTTTCCAGAGCTGGCTCGAGAACTGGAGTTCAGTGAGGAGAAAGTCAATCTAATAAGGCTTGAGAACCCCAATTCACTACAGGACCAAAGCCACGCCCTGCTGAAGCTCTGGACTGACAGGGAGGGTAAAAATGTCACAGGTACGTTGATCTATCCGCTCTTTATTGTATTCAGAATATTCAGTGACATTTAGAATATTTGTCATAGGGGCCTCCCAAGTGGTGCAGTGGTCTAAGGCATCACAGTGCTAGCTGAGCCACGAGAGATCCTGGTTCGAGTCCAGGCTCTGTCACAGCCGGCCGCAACTGGGAGACCCATGGTGCGGCACACAATTGGCCCAGCGTCGTCCGGGTTAGGGCTTGGCCAGCAGGCATGTTCCTGCCCCATCACACATCAGCAACTCGTGGCGGGCTGGGCGCAATGCACGCTGACACGGTTGCCAGGTGTACGGTGTTTCCTTCGACACATTGGTGCAGCTGGTTTCCAGGTTAAGTGGGCATTGTGTCAAGAAGCATTGCAGCTTGGCTGGGTTGTATTTCCCAATGGCTTTACTATGATCATTTTGTCATATTGTTTTCCCACAGAAATATCACTGATCAAAAGACTAACCAAAATCAACAGAATGGACATTGTCCACCTCATCGAAACCAAGATGGTCAAGTCCACCCAGGAGGACACATCACACACCTATGCAGAGATTGAGAGGACCATTGCACTGGATCACAGTGAAGGTACAGTACAGTGTATTAACAAGCGGAATGGAAATGTTCTATGTTGACTGTCATGAGACTGTAAACCTCATGTCATTTTGTGAAACACCATTTTTTTTAAACTATGTCAGAAAGATCACAGGTTAATAACGATGTTCATATTTATGCCTGTCCAGGTTTCTCTGCCCTCCAAGAGGACATAGACAGTCCCCGGCCAGGCAGGCGTACAGACAGCACCCCCAGTGGGCCAGGGTCCAGGCAGGGGCTCCTCGTGGTGTCAGAGGAGGACCTCTCCTCCAGCATTTTGTCACATCACGAGACTTCAGGGCAGGTGGAGACAGACGAATCAGTAACAGGCCTCCTGAGACACGTCCAGAAGGAGAAGCTGCAGAAAGAGATGGATTCGACACAGTAAGTCAGTCGGACAGTATAACAGGGAAGTACTGAGCGAAAGAGAAATTGGTATGGTTAAGAGGTCTTATATTGTTTTGGAGGGTTTGCTGGTTCATACATGTTGTATGGTTGTAGAAACAAACAGTTAATTAAGATATTGATTTGCATTGTTAAAATCTCTCTCTCTGTGATGGAGAGAGATAGAGAGAGTCCGACAGAAAGAGGGACAGACAGAAAGAGGGACCAACAGAAAGAGGGACTTGGGAGACTTCAAAGGGGATTAGATGTTTGACCTTGTTATTGTTTTGTTCCTCAGTTCTGTGGGCGGTACATCAGATACTGGACCGGAGAAGGCTGAGTCACTACATACGGGCACTTTCAAACAAGTAAGTCCCTTCTTCACCTTGTACCGCACCTCCCCCTACCAGCTCACCTCTCACGTCCTAGATCCTGTCTACAAAGGGCCCACCCCTCCCCCCTCGCCCTCTCTATCTGTCAAGCATTCTGAGGACGGGGCACAGGGAGGTGCAGAGTGGGGTGAGGGGTCAACTCAGCCCCCACAGGCTGAAAGCGACAACAAATGGTTGTTGTCACCAACGAGTCACCAACAGTCGCCCACAAGAAGTCGTAGGCGTGTCTGTGAGAGCCGTCCGTTGTCCATGACCGACTTCGAGGACAGTCTGACTGAATGTGACCAGGCCGAGCCAGACTTCAGTGAGCTGTCTGTGGAGCTAAAGCAAACCTCAGAGGACTACACTTACCTCTCCACCACCTCTGTCACTATGACAACGGAACGGGTCACAGAGAACATCAGTATTACAGCCAAGCCTATAAATGTACCACAGTCTACTCAACTGCCTCAGTCTTCTGAGGTGGTACGACCCAAAGAGACACATAAGATATTCTCAAAGGATCATATTGACGAGGTGTCACACAGACTTTACAAAGTCCTGTTTGGGTATGTAGTGAAGTCAACTAGTAAAGGATCCAGGACAACACCAATGGAATTGGATGAAGGAGTGGGTTCTTACAGAGCCAGCCCGGTTTATGCAGAGGATTGCCCTACCTCCATGCCTTTGATTGATGTAGACCAGCCTGAGCTTTACGTCAGACCTGTAGATATCAGTCCCTTGACCCCAGAGTCTATCACCTTTGAGGTGGGTAAGGAATCCCAGACAATAGCTCAAACATCATCTGACGTGTCTAGAACCACTCTCATTTCAGATTCGGTCAAAGTAAAATCCATTGTCAGCACTGCATTAATCCAGATGTCACATGAATCAACTGCTGAGCCCCCAGGAGAGGTGTTAGATCCTCCAGTGGCTGACTCCAGATCAGCCAAATCTGTTATACCGGAGGTAGAGTACAGTTTTGCGGTAACCTTACCTATCACTCAACATAAGCCTTCAAGTCAGGAGGAAGCCTTTGTTACATTCTTATCAGAGTCATTCATGCCTTTGGTGCCAGAATCTACAGCCTCCGAAACTGAAAAAAAGTCTTCATCCCCTGACTCAGGGTCTGAGTATGCTACTAAATTTGTAGTTTCAATGCATGATCGATCGTCTTCGCCAGATTCAGTGACTTCAGATGATAGGTCTGGGTTCCAATCACCTGACTCACCTATACTAGAGTATCGCCCGTCAACACCTGATTCATCCATACTGTTGACTGAGAGTAGAGCCTCATCCCCTGAATCACTGTCATCCGTTACTGAACTTAGGCTTCTTTTGCCTGACTCGTCCATACCTAATTTTAGACCCCTGTCTCCTTTACCATCCCCTGAGATGAAATGGGAAACTGCAAAAGTACCTGCTTATGCCTCTGGACAAATGTTTAGGCCATTGACATCTATGGTTCCAAACAAGGGAGAGTTTACCAGAGCGATATCTCCAGGCAGTGAAAGTAGTTATTGTCGATCTGTTTCACCTGAATCTGTAATTTACGAAGCTGAAGACCGTGCATCGTCTCCTGAATCAGTAATTCTGGAAACAGTGAGGTGGCATTTTTCATCAGATAGACCACTATCTCCTAAAGAGGATTTACAGAAGAGGGTATCATCACCGGAATCTACCGGGTCAGTCAATGAACATAGACCCCTATCCCCTGATTCTCCTGTACCTGAGTTTAGACAGGTGATACCTGAATCGGTTATCTCCACTTCGGGATACAGATCATTCTCACCTGAATCAGAGACTTCAGTGATTTCAGTGACTTTAGAAACTGAATGTATACCATTGGAGGCTTTTGCCTTTTGGCAGAGACCAGACTCACCTGACTCTTCAAGATCAGTAGATGATGATATATTTCTGTCTCAAGATTCACCAATTCCACAATGTTGGCAATCTGAACCCATTGCTTT
Source organism: Oncorhynchus masou masou (assembly GCF_036934945.1). Taxonomy (NCBI): domain Eukaryota; kingdom Metazoa; phylum Chordata; class Actinopteri; order Salmoniformes; family Salmonidae; genus Oncorhynchus; species Oncorhynchus masou. The sequence continues at coordinate 54,449,243 of NC_088238.1, forward strand.
AGTGACGTTCTGTAGATCATCATCATCCCAGTCTATATTTTCAGATGTCGATTATGAAACTGCACCCTTAGTTTCATTACTTTATAAGGATAGACCTTCATCATCTGAATCAGTAGCATCGATAGATGAGTACAGAGCGCTATCACATGAATCACCTATACCTCAGTTTCGACACTTATTACCCGACTCTATTGTTGATTATAGATCAGATTCATCTAAATCAGTATTGTCAGACACTGAATATGTTCCAATGTCGCTGGAGTCTAGAGCTGCAGCGCATAGATCAGATTCACCTGAAAATGTAGACTTTGAAAAGGAGATCACGTATCCAGCGTTGATCAAATTGGAATCCTCTAAACCCCTTGTTTTTCCACCTGTGACAAAAGCAAAGCTGACACTTGTTCCAGAAAAATTACAATTGGCAGCAGAATCATTTGAAGCCATTAAACCTATCCCTGTAATGTCAGAACCTGCTATTTCAACAGACATGCAAAATATACATCCAGATATACAGCAGTCCCCTGAAAAGGGCAAAAGAAAATTCAATCCATTGTCGGCAAAGACGAAACCCGCAAAAACAATTACATCAAAGTCCGCCAAAATTGATCCAGCATCTGAATCAGAGACCAAAATTCCTGCTGAAATACAATTATCTGAGTCAGCATTACCTTCTACAAACCCACCTCCAACGAAACCTGCGGAAGTTGTAACTGCACCTAAACCAGCACTACCCGAATCTACTAAACGTGAACCTCACAAAGGACAATCAGTACCTGATGTAGCTCAACCTTCAGAAGACCAACACATGCTACTATGCGTGTCACCAATAACTGTAACTGAATCAGGTGTATATGTCCCTGAAAGTCCACCAATCATATTCAAGTACACAGCTCCACCCTTTCTGGAATCTAGTAAACCTGAACCTCTATTAGGTCTATCAGCCACTGGTGACGAGGCTCAACCTCCAGAAGATCAAGACATGGTACTATGCGTGTTGCCAATAACTGTAACTGAATCGGGTATTAATGTCGCTGAAAGTTCACCAATATTAACCGAGTCCTCAACTGCACCATTATTTGAATTTAGTCAAACTGAACCTCAAAAAGGACTATTAGTACCTGCCTTGGCTCAATCTTCATCTGTATCACCATCTGTGTCACCAATAACAGTATCCGAATCAGGGACACATGTCCTTCCATCAGCAATACTAGTGCCAGAGTACAGACTTGTGTATGATGCAGAACTTTGGAAGCTTATCTCTCAAGTAAATGACCCACAGTATGTAGGAGAAACCTACTGTAGTAAAACAGGTGTGTTTGAGTATGCTGGACAAAGAAGAGAGTATGAGGTGACATCGGAACCTGAACGTAAATCGTTATCAAGAGATTCTCCAGCTGAGGAGTATGACTCTAAGCCACTGACACCGGAGTCATTATCAGAGTACAGACCCATGTCATCTTCATCCCTGATGCTGTTGGAGGATATTAAAACAATGTCTCCTGTGTCTACTGGAACAATGAATGAAAATAGGTCATTGTCACCAGATTCCCCCGTACCCAAATATTCACCATTGTTCTGTGAAGCTGTTCAGTTTCATCATAGGTCATCATCACCTGAATCGTTACCAGATGATGAGGTTTCTGAGATATTTGAGTCAAGATTTGTAGCTATTGAAGGTAGACCCTTATCACCTGAGTCGACTGGATCAGTCAGTGAGAATAGCTCACTTTCAAAAGACAAAGACATGGTACCTTGTGTGTCACCAATAACGGTAACTGAATCGGGTGTAGAAGTCCCTGAAAGTCCACCAATAATATTTGAGTCCACAGCCCAATTATTTCCTGAATCATCTAAACCTGAGTGTCAGAAAATACTTTATGTACCTAATTTAGCACAACCTTCAATAGAGCAAGATTTGACGCCATCTATGTCAACAATAACGGTAACTGAATCAGATGTTGATGTCCCAGAAAGTCCACCAATAACATTCGAGTCCACAGCCCAATTATTTCCTGTATCTAGTAAACCTACAGCTCAGAAAGGACTGTCAGTACCTGATTTCGCCCAAACTCCAAAAGAACCATCTTTGTCACCAATAACAGTATTTGAAGAAGGAATACTTGTCATTCCATCAGTCATACGAGTCCCAGTTTACAAACTTAAGTACGATGCAGAGCTTTGGAAGCTGATCTCTCCAATACATGACCCCCATTATGTAGGGGAAACCCCCAAAACTGGCATATTTGAGTATGCTGACAACATCATAGAGTATGTACAGACATCAGAAAGAGAAAGTCAAAGTTCATCAACCGAGGTTACTGAGGAAAGACCACTCACACCTGATTCTGAGTCTGAATATAGGCCTCTCGCAACTGAGTCAGTTAAGATAAAGACTGTTTTGAGATCAGATTCAGCAAAGTCAGGAAAGTCATTGAAAGCATGTCAATCTTTATCTCTGAATTCCCCCATACCCCAATATTCACTATTTTCCCTTGAAACGGCTCAATCCTATCATAGATCATTGTCACCTGAATCAGTATCTGATTCAGATGTTGAAATAGACCCAAAATATTCAATAGCTCTGGGTATTGACATGAGATCATCCTTTCCTGAATCTCTAGGATCTGTCCATGAACATAGACCACTGTCCCCTGACTCTCCTGTACCTCCGCTTAGACAGGTAATACCTGAATCTGTTCTTGGATACAGATCCTCATCGCCTGAATCAGTGACTTCAGAAACCAAATGTATACTTTCTGAGGCTTTTTCCTTTTGGCAGAGACCAGACTCACCTGAGTCAATCGCATCAGATACAGAGGAAAGACCCCTATCACCTGAGTCTTTATCAGAGTATAGAATCATGTCTCCTGAATCAGTCATGCAACTAACAAACAGCAGATCATCATCACCTGAATCTATAGCATCAGTGGATGAGTACAGGTGTCTGTCTCCAGATTCCCCCATGCCTGAGTTTAGACAGGCATTACAAGAATCTATCGTTCCAATGGTTGGATATAGGTCCTCATCCCCTGAATCATTGGCAGATTATGAAACAGAATCTGAAACAGAATACACTCTTTTGATTTCTGAGATTGAAGATAGACCCGACAGTCCCAATTCAACGGCATCAGTAGATGAGTTTAAAGCTCTGTCACCAGACTCCCCAGTACCCAAGTACACACAGCACGAAACTACTACACTAGTGGCATGGAATAGATCAGCATCGCCTGAATTGATATGCTCAGATACGGAATCTGAAATAGAGTTATTCATAGTTGCCTCAATTCTTCTTAAGGATAGATGCTCATCAGCTGAATCAATTGCATCTATAGATGAATGCATGGCATTGTCTCCTGACTCCCCCATACCTCAGTTTAGACAGATGTTACCTGAATCTGCTATTTCAACCATTGGGTACAGGTCATCATCACCCAAATCATTTGCTTCAGATATTGAATATGCACCACTCGTTTCTGAGTCCTTATTTGATGAGGTGAGACCAGACTCACCTGAATCAGTGGCATCAGTTGATGAACATAGACCATTAACATCCGAGGGTCCTGTCCCTGATTATAGGGAGGCGTTACCAACATCTGTATCAATACGGGAATTATCCTCCACTGGATCAGTGTTGTCGGATTCGGAACACTTGATATCAACTGCAGAGTATTTTGCTACTGAACCTACACAATTGTCACCTGAATCGGTAGAATCAAACTGTGGGGAAACAGAGTTGTCAGCCAAAAGTCTCATTCCTGAGCGCGTATTACCATCAGAAATATTGGCACGTGAAGAAACAGACCAGAAATCAATGGCTGGTTCACCTATACCTGGAACAACCATGATGGTGGAAGAATACGATCTTATGTACGATGCACCTGAGTCTTTGCCTGACTGCCAACCCATGTCACCTGCAACATTAGTTTTAAAGGAGGATGTTGGAATATCATCACCCGAATCTGTGGTATTAGAGAAACAAGTTGAGAAGGATAGATCGCTATCCCCTGAGTCAGCTGAATACAGACCCATGTCTCTCGAATCAGCCATGTCAATGGTTGACGTTAGAACATCTTCACCTGAATCAATGCATGAGATGAATGACAACAGGTCGCTTTCTCCAGACTCACAGATCCCTCAGTATACAATATCAGGTGTATCACGAATGGATTCATGTAATGGAGTAATGGAGTATGCCACAATAGAACACAGGTCATCATCACCTGAATCAATGTCTTCTGGCTCTGAGTATGAGCTAATGGCCATATCACCGTCAGCATTAGAGAGTAGGCCATCCTCACCTGATTCCCTAGAATTAGTCGTCAGGAATCGGCGGCTATCGCCTGACTCACCGGTGCCTCAGTTTATGAGGACTTTATCCCAGTACTTCATGGAACCCCTTAGTGATAGAACGTCTTCACCTGAATCAGTGTCATCAGACACTGTTTTCGTAGCCTTACCTCTAGATTATTGGGCCGATGTCCTCCGAAGGCAGTCGTCTCCTGAATCCGGTGAATCAGATGAAGAGTTGAGTTTAGTTATTACAGGTAGAGAAACAATGACATTTAAAGCAGGTACGTTGAGTGATGTGACAACTGTTTTAACGTCTGAGCGTGTCCCATTGTCACCCAAAGAAAAGTCCTTGGGTGTCACTCTGTTGTCAGTCCCCGATAATGAATTTGAAATAGAACAGGGACAAATGAGCACGACAGATCAAGGCTTACCAAGGGTTAGTGGACTAGTAGCAGAAATGGTTACCTCATCTACGGAATGGACACAGACAAAGCATGGTTCAGAGCATGCTGAAACCATCCCAACTCCCCAAGCCACTATTGGTTTGGAAGACGTCAAAAAGGTCCAGAAAGACGTCCCAGTAAGTCAACAACCAGTGAAGGTCCAGGACGGAACTGAGGAAGAAGTAGAGAGCCTGTGCCCCAGTGCTGATACAATAAACACCCAGGAAGACCCACAGAGGGTAAGAGAGAGAGCACGATAAAGCTGACTTGCACGTGCCATGAAATAATGGAATAACTCCCATGCTAATGGAGGATGATAATAACACTGTGTGGTTGAAATGAATGTCTGGATTCTGAAGAATGTTTGTGCAATCACAATAGACTTGGATGGTGTTTGACGTAACTAACCAATTTTGTCTCTTTTGAGATTTAACTAGTAATTTGTGAAAAAGCACAATCTCATTACTGTAACGTCATCTGGCATATCATGTTGGCCTTTAGAATTGCATGGTTTGTTCTCCAATGGTTTGTTTTGAAATTTGTTCTTGCAGTGATTTAAAATATAACATGTTGGTGAAGAAAATGAATCACAAGACCGAGTACTCTATTAGTGTTATGCAGTTTGTTGATGGGATGTCGGTGGTGCATGCTGTAACAACGCATTTCAGTAATCCATGTTCAAGTGATGTCAACGTTTATTTCTAGGCTCCGTCTCAAACTGCCAAGGAAATACTGTTGCAGACCGGTTATGGAAAGATGCCAAGTGAATTAAAGTCTACCATGATAATGGAAAGTACTTTACATGAGCAAAAGGCAGTTCCAGCCTTCAGTCAAGAAACCAGTGTATCAGTACTGGCATCTACTAAACAGATGAAGACAGCCACAGGCTATGAACCTCTTATATCAACTCCATTGCAGATCAGTGAACAAGACCCCTTCACTACCCATAGAGCAGTCACACCGAAACTAAAGAAACCTGACTCTGCCCGTCAGGAATCCTCTGACTCGAGTGAATTTACATGCATGGAATTTGAGCAGAATCAATCGGGTGAGTTATTTTCGCCGATGTCAAGCCAATTCCTGGTGCCTCCAGACTATGAAGCTGCGTTTTCCGGACACCAGTCTCTGAGAGTCTCTGAGTGTAGCCAGGTGTCTCCCACTGATATGAGTCCAGTTTCGCCCGTCTTCAGTGACTCTCTGTCAGATAAGAGTCAGGTCACGACGACCACCCTGATAGGTCTTGAGTCCGCTTCCAAGTCTGTTACACCTGGATCCGCAGAAGCCTTTGAATTCTCCCCAGACTTTAAGCGAGTGCTCGGTGAATTTGAGAAATCACTCTCTGCATTTGGACCAGATATCCAATCAGATTCCGCCCAAGAAGACTCAGACCTGGAGTTCTTTGACTGCAAAGAAGACTTGTCAGACTTCTTAGAGCCAGAGGATCTGGAGCCAGAGGAACCTGAAGACCTCTACCACATTGAAGAGCCTCCTTCCCCAACCCCCTTCGGCAGCACACCGGAGACAGGCTTCCTCAAAGGGAGCCCTATATACAGCGCACAGTTCCTACGGGTGGATGACCAAAAGCGCTTCTCATCGGGTAGTGAAAGTCTTGGGGATTATGGCATTTATGACAGACCAGAAAGTGAAAGTGAAACTCTACCCACATGTGAAGAGCTTCCCTCCAGGTCGCGGGCAGTGTATGACGACGATGAGTACTCTCTGGAACGGGTAAGAGGTCGAGCATGACGACTGCACCCTGCCCTGGCTTGTGTCCCAGCTTCTCAGGCTGATTGCAGTGTTCCCACAGTCCAGAGAGGACATCAACTCACTCAAACACAAGTACAAAAAGCTTATCAGTGCTGTGTTTGCATGTGTGTATACTTCCAAGACAATACACTGCAAGTCAAACCACTCCAGAGTGGGGCCACTGACCAACACAATGGAATAATCATGGGACAAAATCAGGAATAAGGAATATACTTACCTTTTGAGAATGTTTGCTTGCTGTGTTTGTTAATTATTTTCATATTTTCAGCTAGGGTCTGATACAGTGAAGAGAACCCACAGTACATACGAATACATTCTATAAAAAAAGTGAAATAATTGTCAAACCTTTACTGTCAATACTTCATATTCCACATCAACATTCCATACAGAGGGACTTGTTTAGACTTTAAACACAATTTCTTTGGATTATCGTTTACATATCTTGCATGGCTGGTTTTGTTGAAGGGGTGTTGTACAACTGGGCCTTCTCTTCATCTTCCATCTCCATCACCATTTCATAGAACCTCTCTCATATTTGATTTATTTCTGAAAAGTTATATCAGGTCTATGATAGCCTACTTTTGAATGCCTTTTTGCTATTCCAATGAGAGAAAAGTAAAAAGTCCAACCGAGAAAGAGAAAAGAAGGAACACTGTTGCTTGTTGTTTTGTTCTTGCAGTAACTGTGCCTGCAGTAACTGTGCCTGCAGTAACTATGCAAAATGTGTAACCATGATATAATGATCTATTATGCTCACAATGGCTGTGTGCTGTCTCTCAGGAGATAAATGAGGAGCTAGGGTTGCTGTCATCGGATAACTCAGAGGAAGAGGTGTTAACCTCCAGGGTGGTCCGACGCAGAGTTATCATCCAGGTATCGGGCATCGGAGAGCATGTAGAGGAGTGGGCGCTGCCATAGTGTGCTGTGGTGCTGGGTTTAGATGGGAGTTGACTTTTTGCTTGTGGGTAATTTTGTTGCTGTGCTGAACTTTGGATAATGCCTATGATATACTGGATATATATATATATATATTCATGTTTAGATTTCTGTCTCATTCTCTCTCCGCTTTGTTTTATACTGCACCATCATCTGCCATATAATTTTATTCTGTGACAGATTGATGAAATATTTGTGATGGTAGATAATGGTCGATATGGTAATGCATATGATAATGGTTATTATGGTAATGTAAATGATAATGGCCAATATGGTAATGTATATGATAATGGCCAATATGGTAATGTATACGATAATGGTGATATGGTAACGTATATGATACTGGTTAATACGATAATGTATATGATAATGACCGATATGGTAATGTATATAATAATGGCTGATATGGTAATGTATATGATAATGGTTGATATGGTTATGTATATGATAATGGTTGATATGGTAGTGTATATGATAATGGTTGATATGGTAATGGTTCGAAATGACTGATGTTGGTTTATTTCCCTTTTTGAGTTTGCAATGTTCAAACCGGTTCCTCTGTGTACTTGCCTTAACTCCAGTGTGTGTTTCGGGTCTGTTAAATCAGTGCTTTGACTGTGCATTTACTATGTTCTCTGTCCAGGCGGATGACCTGCCAGACATCCCTCCCCAGACAGTTACAGAAGAACAGTACATGGATGAGCAAGGAAACATGGTAGTCAAGAAGGTAAAGGGACATTTTACACCTACATTCACAGACACTGACCTCTAGAACACTCCCCGATTTACAGTAGAACTAAAAAAAATAAGCTCCCACCAAATGATCTGTTATATCTGTTATAACTCCACCCGGCACAGCCAGAAGAGAGGACTGGCCACCCCACATAGCCTGGTTCCTCTCGAGTTTTTCCTAGCCACCGTGCTTCTACACCTGCATTGCTTGCTGTTTGGGGTTTTAGGCTGGGTTTCTGTACAGCACTTTAAGATATCAGCTGATGTACGAAGGGCTATATAAATAAATTTGATTTGATTTATTACATAACTACTATTTATCAATGATTTTCCCAGGCAAATAAGTGTGTTTGCTCTTATATGGCCGAGTCATGCAGCTCAGTGCTCTACATTCCTCTCTCTCTGGTCTCTCTCCCCCAGATCACACGGAAGGTGATCCGTAAGTACTTCTCTCCAGACGGTGTGGAGAGAGAGGAGGTGACGGTGCAGGGATCTCAGCAGGAGATGGTCAGCGTGGAGGAGGGAGACGGCTTCTCCAAGGTGATGAAGAGGACAGTGGTCCGGAGTGAGGGAGATCAGACTGAGGTCCGTCCGTCCATCTGTCTGTCTGTCTTTGTGTCTATACGTTTACATTTTGGTCATTTAGCAGATGCTCTTATCCAGAGCGACTTACAGTAAGTAGTGAGTGCGTACATGTTTGCATTTTGTTTGTACTGGTAAGGGCTGTGCGGTCACAGTAATTGACTGCTAATTAGCATTAACACATTTAGCATCTCCGGGCTTCCACACATAACCACTGATGCAGACATATGGAATATCTACATTTGAAAAAGTCTAATAAATCCATGTAATATAGCCATAATAAATCCATTATTTATTTTAGACATGTCTAAAGAAACATGATGTAGTCTACAGGTTCTCCTATATGTTTAATTTAGAGTTATTGATGTGACTTTAGTTGTTCTACAAACGTTAAATGTTTAGATTTTTTAATACATTGTTAGGCTGCATGATGCGACTCTAATGATGATTTGGAAAGAAGTCACTTGAAAGGCAGGAGCTCTGCTTTGTTTTTTGCGCAGGCTGTACACACTACATCAGTCACTCATTCACAATTTGACAAGCACTTGATAATGCCAGTGGCGGTGCGCTCCATCACGTGATTGGGGCTTTCTCACAGGCTACAAGTTAAGACAGACTTATCAGGTTGCAACTGCGCGTCCTTATTCAATTCAGAAGTGCATATTGAAGATATTGGAAGAACTGTCTACATTTACTTTTCATCAGCCAACAAGATGAGTAGGCCTAATGAACAGCAAAAGCACTAGCCTATGTCAATCTACTATCCCACATAGTACAAAGGTCGACCTGTTTTATTCTGTGCGAGAAATAAATATTCCAAACATACTCTGGGACAGTTGTGGGATGTGATAGATCCCAAATTAATATGCAATTTGCTGATACTACAGATCAGAACGTTTAGCTTAAAATGTTGATAAACTAGTAGGCTATTTCTTCACATTTTAAGCACAGCAGAACGCAGATGGTAGTAGGATATAAGTGTGAATGTTCCATTCGAGGAAAACACCATTGTCAAAAGTGACCACAAATGCCATTACGCAATTAATGCTTTTATTATAAAGGTGCATTTTTATAGCAAAATATTCTTCCCCAAACTTGAAAGTCCCGCGTTGCTTATGTATGCCAGTTAGGCTCTACACCCCTTGTAAAGCGGATTCATGTGCTTCATATTAAGAAGTTATTAGGCTCCAGACCTTATTAAAACATATAGGACTATGGGCTAGGCTTCATGAGGTGTGATACTAACCTTATTAAAACATATAGGACTATGGGCTAGGCTTCATGAGGTGTGATACTAACCTTATTAAAACATATAGGCCTATGGGCTAGGCTACATGAGGTGTGATACTAACCTTATTAAAACATATAGGACTATGGGCTAGGCTTCATGAGGTGTGATACTAACCTTATTAAAACATATAGGACTATGGGCTAGGCTAGATGAGGTGTGATACTAACCTTATTAAAACATATAGACCTATGGGCTAGGCTTCATGAGGTGTGATACTAACCTTATTAAAACATATAGGCCTATGGGCTAGGCTAGATGAGGTGTGATACTAACCTTATTAAAGCATATAGGCCTATGGGCTAGGCTACATGAGGTGTGATACTAACCTTATTAAAACATATAGACCTATGGGCTAGGCTACATGAGGTGTGATACTAACCTTATTAAAACATATAGACCTATGGGCTAGGCTACATGAGGGGTGATACTAACCTTATTAGAACATATAGACCTATGGGCTAGGCTTCATGAGGTGTGATACTAACCTTATTAAAACATATAGGTCTATGGGCTAGGCTACATGAGGGGTGATACTAACCTTATTAGAACATATAGACCTATGGGCTAGGCTACATGAGGTGTGATACTAACCTTATTAAAACATATAGACCTATGGGCTAGGCTACATGAGGGGTGATACTAACCTTATTAGAACATATAGACCTATGGGCTAGGCTTCATGAGGTGTGATACTAACCTTATTAAAACATATAGGTCTATGGGCTAGGCTACATGAGGTGTGATACTAACCTTATTAAAACATATAGGCCTATGGGCTAGGCTAGATGAGGTGTGATACTAACCTTATTAAAGCATATAGGCCTATGGGCTAGGCTACATGAGGTGTGATACTAACCTTATTAAAACATATAGACCTATGGGCTAGGCTACATGAGGTGTGATACTAACCTTATTAAAACATATAGGCCTATGGGCTAGGCTACATGAGGTGTGATACTAACCTTATTAAAACATATAGACCTATGGGCTAGGCTACATGAGGTGTGATACTAACCTTATTAAAACATATAGACCTATGGGCTAGGCTACATGAGGGGTGATACTAACCTTATTAGAACATATAGACCTATGGGCTAGGCTTCATGAGGTGTGATACTAACCTTATTAAAACATATAGGACTATGGGCTAGGCTACATGAGGTGTGATACTAACCTTATTAAAACATATAGACCTATGGGCTAGGCTACATGAGGTGTGATACTAACCTTATTAAAACATATAGGCCTATGGGCTAGGCTACATGAGGTGTGATACTAACCTTATTAAAACATATAGACCTATGGGCTAGGCTACATGAGGTGTGATACTAACCTTATTAAAACATATAGACCTATGGGCTAGGCTACATGAGGGGTGATACTAACCTTATTAGAACATATAGACCTATGGGCTAGGCTTCATGAGGTGTGATACTAACCTTATTAAAACATATAGGACTATGGGCTAGGCTACATGAGGTGTGATACTAACCTTATTAAAACATATAGGCCTATGGGCTAGGCTTCATGAGGTGTGATACTAACCTTATTAAAACATATAGACCTATGGGCTAGGCTACATGAGGGGTGATACTAACCTTATTAGAACATATAGACCTATGGGCTAGGCTTCATGAGGTGTGATACTAACCTTATTAAAACATATAGGACTATGGGCTAGGCTACATGAGGTGTGATACTAACCTTATTAAAACATATAGACCTATGGGCTAGGCTACATGAGGTGTGATACTAACCTTATTAAAACATATAGGCCTATGGGCTAGGCTACATGAGGTGTGATACTAACCTTATTAAAACATATAGACCTATGGGCTAGGCTACATGAGGTGTGATACTAACCTTATTAAAACATATAGACCTATGGGCTAGGCTACATGAGGGGTGATACTAACCTTATTAGAACATATAGACCTATGGGCTAGGCTTCATGAGGTGTGATACTAACCTTATTAAAACATATAGGACTATGGGCTAGGCTACATGAGGTGTGATACTAACCTTATTAAAACATATAGGCCTATGGGCTAGGCTTCATGAGGTGTGATACTAACCTTATTAAAACATATAGACCTATGGGCTAGGCTACATGAGGTGTGATACTAACCTTATTTAAACATATAGGCCTATGGGCTAGGCTACATGAGGTGTGATACTAACCTTATTAAAACATATAGGCCTATGGGCTAGGCTACATGAGGTGTGATACTAACCTTATTAAAACATATAGGCCTATGGGCTAGGCTACATGAGGTGTGATACTAACCTTAATAAAACATATAGGCCTATGGGCTAGGCTACATGAGGTGTGATACTAACCTTATTAAAACATATAGGCCTATGGGCTAGGCTACATGAGGTGTGATACTAACCTTATTAAAACATATAGGCCTATGGGCTAGGCTACATGAGGTGTGATACTAACCTTATTAAAACATATGGGCCTATGGGCTAGGCTACATGAGGTGTGATACTAACCTTATCAAAACATATAGGTCTATGGGCTAGGCTACATGAGGTGTGATACTAACCTTATTAAAGCATATAGGCCTATGGGCTAGGCTAGATGAGGTGTGATACTAACCTTATTAAAACATATAGACCTATGGGCTAGGCTACATGAGGTGTGATACTAACCTTATTAAAGCATATAGGCCTATGGGCTAGGCTAGATGAGGTGTGATACTAACCTTATTAAAACATATAGACCTATGGGCTAGGCTACATGAGGGGTGATACTAACCTTATTAAAGCATATAGGCCTATGGGCTAGGCTACATGAGGTGTGCGACTATGATTAAGTCGCGAAAAAAGTTGTTTCTTTTGCTCGGCATCATTCACAAGTGTTAATATATATTTTAGAATGGTTTAGAATGGACCATTATCATGCACCTGTATCGAAACAGGGGCATCAGGGAAAAATACATGTAATCTATGCACTTAAATTGCGAATGGAGGTCTCTTTTCTCCGTGGTTTATTTTCATGCCTGCCAGGTAGGCTGTACCCCTGTAAGCAATGTGCTTTAATATTAGGAAAGTTGAGAAATAAATATAGTAGGCCTAGCCTATAGAAAGCTGATCCCTCTCTTTTTAGTAGAGGCCATCATTCTGATTTCTCGTGCAAATGCTTGGCCTATAGAAACTTGAGAACTTGAGCTCTCATGAAGTGTTTGAATCGATTTTCATTGATGTCAGAGTGATTAGAGGGACAATAGAGTGCTGAGTACCAGGCAGTTAGCAAGTGTGTTAGGCTACTAATGACCAGCAGCAGCATCAGAGCTTCGAGAAGCCTAATTACCGTGACTATACAGTCACGTGAAATTTGACTGCCTTCATGACTGCCGGTGTGGAGGTAATACAGTCAACGTGACAGCCCTAGTACTGGACCCCCATGGGAATCGAACCCACGTCTCTGGCATTGCAAATGCCAAGTGTCTATTGTCTTTCTTTGGGGTCAATATTCCATTGTTTCTGAAAACTATTGAGTATTACATGCAAGAACCATTTCAATGGCAATATACTTATGCAGTATACTAGATACTGTAGATATCTGTCAGCTAGAACACTACACCTCCCATAACCCCCTGTGCTACAGGTCACCTTTTTCTGGATCAAAATGCACAGCTTCATGGACCCAGGGGGTTTTTATGGATCAAAATGTGGCTTAGGCGGTGGGCGTGGCAGCGCATTGGTACCAACCATTAGTATGTGTGTAACGGGGGCTGAGCTGTAGCGGAGTTTGTGAGGCAAGGCCGGATCCAGAAGGGGCCCGTGGCCAGGTAATTTTTACAAAAACATCTGTAGAGTCAGAATGTTTTGAGCTCTATGATACTCACAAGCGTCGTTAGAAGGTAAAGGGTTCTTCTACATAAAGTTCAGAGGAAATCCCAGGACATTCAGTAGTGTCTATAATGCTGTATAAGCTCACGTAGTTGCTGTCACAAACTCGACACAGTTGTCACTGACTAGTTGGATATTCATTTCCCACTGAGCAAACCATTTCTGTTCTTCATGTAATTCATTTTGATCAGGTTTTTGCTTTGGCTGATCTTATTTTCTTTACTGACATTTGTCAAGGAAACTCATGAATGCAACTGTCAAATAGTTTTGTGTTCGACTAAGCTAACATATAGAATAGTTTTAAGATGGCCATACCATAGATCATTTAGCTAGTTGATTTGGAATTTTAGGACCCCTTTAGGTATCAAACAAATAAAAATGATTTGATAAATTATTACATTTGGCCTTTACTACTGTAGCCCATAGAAACACACTGAATAACAAATCCATAAAAAAATAATAATGAGGAATAAGGATTTGAAGTGTCTGTCCTACAGTATATCTAGGAGATATAAGAAAGCTCAGGAAATATTTTTGTTTTTTGGAAGAAAAAAAAACGTATTTCTGTTGCCACAAAACTACCTCCATACTTCCATTTGTTTGTATGGGTTACTTTCAGGCGAGTCCCGTCTTTCCATAGAGTTGTCATAACCGCTCGGACGCTATAGACGTTTTCGTGAAAAGAGGGATTTTCAGGATGTCTCCTGGTCTGACAACACCACTGTAGCTCGTGGATTGAGATTCAGCCAACCTGATATCTCCAGCTTAAACTGAAGGATTTTGATGAGGATTGTTTTATTATGTTACATAGATTGACGCACGGGTGCATCAATAGACTCTTAAGGAATAATTATTGAAGGTCTTATAAATTAATGATATATACCCATTGATTCTTGAAGAATATAACTTAGAAATGAGCTTAGATGAATAGTCATAAACCATCGGAACCCAAACTATAAGCTTGTTTTACTCCAATGTTTGTAAATAAATGTTAACAGGCACTATTTAGCCTCAAAACATGTTTAAAACTATAATTTTGATATCATGGATGGGCAGTCCTTGCATCCATAGCTCTGTCTATGAATTTGAGAGTGGTTCAATTTCTCCAGCCCCATCCCTCTGCTTTTTAACGAAACAGGTGCACTTTGTTATTGTTACAACTGCCTATTGCCTCTTTAAATGTTTGAATGAAACCCTTTTTAATCATTTAATGTTTGGAGTATATATGCATGCTGACCGAGTTAGACCTTTTGATTTGAAATACTGTATGATTAATATATTCTAAACCTTAATTTGCCTTAAATCTGTCTACTGAGCCCTTTGTACTGAGATCCTTTGCATGGCCCTTGTGTGGTCAACCTCTGGCTACACCACAGTATATCATGTATCCTTATTTGCTACAGAGTGTACAGTGCATTCGGAAAGTATTCAGACCCCTGCACTTTTTTTCACATTTTGTTACGATACAGCCTTATTCTAAAATTGATCAAGAATTTTTAAAATTCTAAGTTATTAAAAATAAAAACAGAAATACCTTATTTACATACGTATTCAGACCCTTTGCTATGAGACTCAAAATTGAGCTCAGGTGCATCCTGTTTCCATTGATCATCCTTAAGATGTTTCCACAACTTGATTCCACAACTCCACCTGTGGTAAATTCAATTGATTGGACATTTTTTGGAAAGGCACACACCTGTCTATATAAGGTCCCACAGTTGACAGTGCATGTCAGATCAAAAACCAAGCCATGAGGTCCAAGGACCTCATGTAGAGCTCCGAAACAGGATTGTGGGAAAGGTACCAAAACATTTTGGAAGCATTGAAGATCCCCAAGAACGCAGTGGCCTCCATCATTTTTAAATGGAAGAAGTGTGGAACCACCAAGACTCTTCCTAGAGCTGGTCACTCTGACAGAGCTCTGAAGTTCTTCTGTGGAGATGGGAGAACCTTCCAGAAGGACAACCATCTCTGCAGCACTCAATCAATCAGGCCTTTATGGTAGAGTGGCCAGACGGAAGCCACTCCCCAGTAAAAGGCACATGACAGTCCGCTTGGAATTTGTCAAGGGGCACCTAAAGGACTCTGACCATGAGAAACAAGATTCTCTGGTCTGATGAAACCAACTCTTTGGCCTGAATGCCAAGTGACATGTCTGGAGGAAACCTTGCACCATCCCTACCGTGAAGCTTGGTGGTGGCAGCATCATGCTGTGGGGATGTATTTCAGCATCAGGAACTGGGAGAATAGTCGGGATCGAGGGAAAGATGAACAGAGCAAAGTACAGAGATCCTTGATGACAACCTGCTCCAGAGAGCTTAGGACCTCAGACTGGGTCGAAGGTTCCTGTCCAACAGGACAAGGACAACGACTCTAAGCACACAGCCAAGACAACGCAGGAGTAGCTTCGGTACAAGTTTCTGAATGTCCCAGAGCCCGGACTTGAACCCGATCAAATATCTCTGGTGAGACCTGAAAATAGCTGTGCAGCAATACTCCCCATCCAACCTGACTGAGCTTGAGAGGATCTGCTGAGAATAATGGGAGAAACTTCAGACTATGGCACACACATACAAGTGTGCCAAGTTTGTAGCGTCATACCAGAGAAGACTCAAGGCTGTAATTGCTGCCAAAGGTGCTTCAATAAAGTACTGAGTAAAGGGTCTGAATACTTGTGTAAATGTGATAATTCTGTTAGTTTGTTTGTAAAAATGTCTAAAAAACTGTTTTTGCTTTGTCATTATGGGTTATTGCATGTAGCTTGATGAGGAAAAAAAAATATTTTAACCATTTTAAAATAAGGCTTTAATGTAACAAAATGTGGAAAATGTCAAGGGGTCTGAATACTTTCCGAATGCAGTGTAAATCAGTTAGCTTAGAACCCTATGTTTGACCTCTCCAGTTGACCTTCTCGGAGCCCCTTGCCCTGGGGGCCAACACGGCCTCGGAGATTGAGTCAGAGCAGGCGCAGGGTCGAAAGGTCAGCAAGGTGGTCAAGACGACGGTGGTGAGGGGCGAGAGGATGGAGAAGCAGACAGGTGACCCCTCGCTGGCCGCAGACCTCCCCTCGGCCAAACAGGACTTTGAGAAGGTCAGTAGGTTGAGGAAGGCCAGTTATGATATAAAGCCAGGAAAGTATTTTCTACCTCAGTGGCTCGAGCAGAGCAGGTTGAGCTGGATCAAGTGTTGTAAGGGATACTATGCCTGGAACATAATGCTGAATGCTTAGAGCTTTATAGCATGCCATTGAAATGGTTATTGACTGACATGTTTGTTACTGTATGACCTGGTAAAACCTTATTGAAGACTTAACTCAACTCTAAGAACAGACACAGGGGTTTTGGTGTTTGATGTTCTTTTCCTTGTTCTGTCACATCCAGGCATTGAGTTATGCTGGAGGCTTTGGGAAAGTTCAACTTCCCCATTTAGTAGAAAAAGAGGTTGTGAAGGAGGATGGTTCTGTGGTCAAAAGGTTTGAGAACAGCATGGGAGTGTTCATTAATTGACCCAAGGTGTCCATGTTTGTACACTCCTGTTAGTTTTTTTTGAGTGATTTATCTGAAAGCATGATGTAAATACCTCTTTCTTAACATTTAGTTGACATGCTTAGATAAAATGCTAAGATTCGGACCTGGGTAAGTTACCCATCGAAGGGCGTGTTTAAGATGACTCATACGGTTGCTGTTGGTGATGGTAGAGAGAAGGCTAACCTGCATGGATTTTTTTGAGACATAGATTAGCTCGAATGGTTTGGGTCACTATGACCAGTGACCAAAGTTAGAGTTAGTTTCAGTCAAAAGCCTGTCAATGAAGCTTTGACAAAACGTTCAGGTTCTTTTGGAATTATTGGTTAACCAAGTCTAATAAACTCTCTCTTCCATCTCTCACTCTTTCTCCCATCTCCTTATCTCCCTCCCTCCCTTGTCTTTTCTCTGTCCCATCTCCAGAACCCAGATGCGTAAGTCTCGTACCCAGAAGAGGACTGTGGCGATGGATGCCCAGGGTAAGCATGTGCACCTGGAGCGGCTGGACGACACCCCAGAGACCCTGCAACCCGATGCCCTTCAGCAACACCTGCACTTGCTGCTCCAACGCTATTGCGCCAAGGAGGAGGAGGGAGGAGAGAAGGAGAAAGTGGAGGAGAGGAGAAAGAAGAAGTGATGGGCTTTTTTGATTTGCTGGCTGAGTTGTGTGTCTTCCCTTTTGGCCTCGCCCCCAATGCTACATAAACCTCCTATCCACAAAAAACCCATGAAGTCTTGTAAGCTATTATCTACCACAACTCTGACCCCTCGATGACCCCTAATGACCCTTAACCTTTACCAGCCAGACTTCCCCTGCTAAAGACACTGGATTACGTTTTGGTTTCAATTTTTGTTTTTACCTTTTAGTGGCAAATAATAACAGTTTATTATTTTATTTTTTTGCTTTTGACTTGTTTCCAGTTTTTTTTGTTGCTCATTTTGTGACCAAAGATGGCACCCCCTTTCTCGTCGGGTGACTTAGAATATTTTTTTGTTGTCGTTATCCTTTTGTTTGGTTCTTGTAGTTTTTGGCTGCTGTGGTACAATAGAAAAGAACAACACAAAAAAATGCAACGAATGAAAACAGCTACAGGAAATGTATGAAGAGGGTGCACCTGGCACGTTTGCCTCATGCAGAGGCCTCTTTCTGAAGGAACGATTGTAAACATTTGTAAATAGAGAAGACTGGTAGAAAACAAAACAAACAGCAATTCAAAAGCATTTGTTACATTTGTCCCACGGTACCTGCTGTACACGTATGTGTACCAATCTGTTCTGTGGTCAAGGGTGAAGGGTCTTGACCCTTTTCATCCGACTATCAAGAGATTGTTACATAGGAGTCCGTTGTCATAAACAGTTTTGGAGAGATACTGCTTTAAAGGAGTGAATGCCATAGTCTTTCATCAAGGACTTTTGAATCAGATGAGCGCAAATACGCTGTGATCTGAACCCCCATTTTACTGAAGCAAATCATCCCCATATAACCCTCCACTACAGTTCAGTTCACTACTTTAAAAAGTTGGCTCAAGATGGTTACGTGTGTAATGATGTGGTGTCGTTTGTTTTACATGAGCTTTGTGAACACACATTCAGCCCCAGGTACTGCCCCAGGTACTGCCCCAGGTACTGCCCCAGGTACAGCCCCAGGTACAGCCCCAGGTACGGCCCCAGGTACTGCCCCAGGTACAGCCCCAGGTACAGCCCCAGGTACTGCCCCAGGTACTGCCCCAGGTACAGCCCCAGGTACTGCCCCAGGTACGGCCCCAGGTACTGTCCCCATCTCCCTGTTTTTCTCTGTCTGTTTCTGTCTTATGGGTGTTGTGTAGTCAAACTTCCTTCTGAGCAGTGCATCAGACTGCTGCCACCTATGTGTGTGTGTGTGTGTGTGTGTGTGCGTGTGCGCGCACGTATGTACGTGAGTGTGTTTGTGTGTTAGTTCATAGAATCCTCACTGATATTGCGATCTGCCATTTTCAAAATAAATTATCCAGAATGTTCTCTTTTCTTGTCCTTCATGTACGCTCTTTTATCTTCCATTACTACACCTACAGGTCATAACACTAGGTACGTCGCCCCTCCTTCCCTCCCATGACTACACCTACAGGTCATAACACTAGGTACGTCGCCCCTCCTTCCCTCCCATTACTACACCTACAGGTCATAACACTAGGTACGTCGCCCCTCCTTCCCTCCCATTACTACACCTACAGGTCATAACACTAGGTACGTCGCCCCTCCTTCCCTCCCATTACTACACCTACAGGTCATAACACTAGGTACGTCGCCCCTCCTTCCCTCCCATTACTACACCTACAGGTCATAACACTAGGTAACGTCGCCCCTCCTTCCCTCCCATTACTACACCTACAGGTCATAACACTAGGTACGTCATAACACTAGGTACGTCGCCCCTCCCCCTCCTTCCCTCCCATGACTACACCTACAGGTCATAACACTAGGTACGTCGCCCCTCCTTCCCTACACCTACAGGTCATAACACTAGGTACGTCGCCCCTCCTTCCCTCCCATTACTACACCTATAGGTCATAACACTAGGTACGTCGCCCCTCCTTCCCTCCCACTACTACACCTACAGGTCATAGCACTAGGTACGTCGCCCCTCCTTCCCTACACCTACAGGTCATAACACTAGGTCGCCCCTCCTTCCCTCCCGTCGTCCCTTCTTCCCTCCCATTACTACACCTATAGGTCATAACACTAGTCATAACACGTCGCCCCTTCTTCCCTCCCATTACTACACCTACAGGTCATAACACTAGGTACGTCGCCCCTCCTTCCTCCCATTACTACACCCCCTTCTTCCTTCCCATTACTACACCTATAGGTCATAACACTAGGTACGTCGCCCCTCCTTCCCTCCCATTACTACACCTACAGGTCATAACACTAGGTACGTCGCCCCTCCTTCCCTACACCTATAGGTCATAACACTAGGTACGTCGCCCCTCCTTCCCTCCCATTACTACACCTACAGGTCATAACACTAGGTACGTCGCCCCTCCTTCCCTCCCATACACCCGCCCTCCTTCCCTCCCATTACTACACCTACAGGTCATAACACTAGGTAACACTACGTCGCCCCTCCTTCCCTCCCATTACTACACCTATAGGTCATAACACTAGGTACGTCGCCCCTCCTTCCCTACACCTACAGGTCATAACACTAGGTACGTCGCCCCTTCTTCCCTCCCATTACTACACCTACAGGTCATAACACTAGGTACGTCGCCCCTTCTTCCCTCCCATTACTACACCTATAGGTCATAACACTAGGTACGTCGCCCCTCCTTCCCTCCCATTACTACACCTACAGGTCATAACACTAGGTACGTCGCCCCTCCTTCCCTACACCTATAGGTCATAACACTAGGTACGTCGCCCCTCCTTCCCTCCCATTACTACACCTACAGGTCATAACACTAGGTACGTCGCCCCTCCTTCCCTCCCATTACTACACCTACAGGTCATAACACTAGGTACGTCGCCCCTCCTTCCCTCCCATTACTACACCTACAGGTCATAACACTAGGTACGTCGCCCCTCCTTCCCTCCCATTACTACACCTACAGGTCATAACACTAGGTACGTCGCCCCTCCTTCCCTCCCATTACTACACCTACAGGTCATAACACTAGGTACGTCGCCCCTCCTTCCCTCCCATTACTACACCTACAGGTCATAACACTAGGTACGTCGCCCCTCCTTCCCTCCCATTACTACACCTACAGGTCATAACACTAGGTAACACGTCGCCCCTCCTTCCCTCCCATTACTACACCTACAGGTCATAACACTAGGTACGTCGCCCCTCCTTCCCTCCCATTACTACACC
Organism: Oncorhynchus masou masou; assembly: GCF_036934945.1. Classification (NCBI taxonomy): domain Eukaryota; kingdom Metazoa; phylum Chordata; class Actinopteri; order Salmoniformes; family Salmonidae; genus Oncorhynchus; species Oncorhynchus masou. The sequence continues at coordinate 54,470,522 of NC_088238.1, forward strand.
TACAGGTCATAACACTAGGTACGTAGCCCCTCCTTCCCTCCCATTACTACACCTACAGGTCATAACACTAGGTACGTCGCCCCTCCTTCCCTCCCATTACTACACCTATAGGTCATAACACTAGGTACGTCGCCCCTCCTTCCCTACACCTACAGGTCATAACACTAGGTACGTCGCCCCTCCTTCCCTTCCATTACTACACCTATAGGTCATAACACTAGGTACGTCGCCCCTCCTTCCCTACACCTACAGGTCATAACACTAGGTACGTCGCCCCTCCTTCCCTACCATGAGTCACTTGTGCGTGCCATCTCACCCATCTATCAATGACATTGATTAAAGGTAGACTCTGCAATATGACGAGGATGCAGAAAGTAAACATAGTGGGTCAATTTCCACAACAACTAAGAGCGTTGAAGCGTGAGGCTCAACTTCTCTGCTGTTTTGGTCCTGTGGCTTCCACTCTGTGGACAGCCTGAAGCAAACCTGTGCACATGTGCAGATACTGGGTGTGACTATGTGAGAGCAAAGTCTTGCATCACACTATCTGCGGTGCTGCTCGTGGCAACATCATTTCATTGAGTCTTTCTTTAAGCCTGTTAAGATTTGTACAAGCAAGTATAGGACAGAGAGAGACCAGTGTAGTTGTTCTGTTTAATTTGCTGTTGTTGATTAGATTTTTTTCTGTTGGTTTTATGGTATCCAATAAATGGTGATAAGATCGGCACATCATCTTGAGTTTCTGACAGATTATTTTTGGTCTGCTTCGTGTTTGCATGTGTTGGTAGCGTGGAGATGGAAGATCCTTTATCATTGGCCCTTTGACATGCATTATTTCTTGCTCAATGGTATGTTTCCACAATCTTGTTCTGAGGGCAGATTGGTTGGAAGGACAAGGGATGGAGCTTGAGCTATATGATTGGTTAACCAGTGTGTCAGAGGAAACACTGTACACCTGGCAACCATGTCAGCATGCACCAGAAGGTGCCTAGTTCAAATCCCTGTCTATCTTTTGTTTCCCTCACATTCCTTGCATAAATGTTCTGCCCTCAGAAGAAGCTCTACTGTTAATTACCATCCAAGCAATATCATTGTGATTTTGGCCCCCACAGACTTGCAAGGCCTATTCATTTCAACTGGTATACATGGGGGTGGAGTAAACACGGAGCAGTCTTCAGCGGATGACCTATTCGCCAAGTTTCATTTTGTTTCTACGTATTTATTGATGTCCAGCCATGCTCCTCTCCTCCTCCAGTGTGCGTAGACATGAGTGTGTTTTATGTTTGTGTGAGTGCAAGTTGAAGATGGGAAAGGGAATTTCAATTAAAACTCTTCAACCGATAAGTTGCCATTGTACGCAAGGCTTCACATGAATTCTGAAACGCTCTAGAAACCATGACTGAAACAAATGCAGAAACCAGAACTGACATGGATGTACTGTAATCTTGGGCTGGCTGGCTGAAAGCATCGTTGGGTGTTATGTGGTACAGACTTTATCTATGTAATCTATCTAATATTACGGTTCATCACTTTGCCAATTTACTTTGTGTGATCAAAATCAAAGAAACCAAAAAAAAAAAAGTGAAAAACTTGCATTTGATTTGATGAATCCGCATCTTGTTTCCATGGTGATAACAATATTACACATATATAAATATCTATGAGGGCATGTATTAGTTAATAAAGGAGGGGCAATTCTGAATGGCATAGCAGCTACAGTGTATGTGGCAGAATATTAAATTGTACATGTGTCAAATGTGTGGTGTGGTGGTCATTTTTACTACCCATGCTTTGAAGGATTACACCACAGCCATTAGAAGACAAAATGTTCACTTCTTTTAAAATGTATTTTTATTGGTTTATTACAGTGATCACCTCACAAACTTTAAGCTATGGGCAAAGTGACATGGAAATAAGAGATTTGGCAGAAATCACATTTTATTTGATATTTCTTAAACATTTATCAGTCCTTTCTCATCATAACAATATACACTTTGTCCCATAGTACAGTTCAACGTAACTTAAAAAACAAAATTGTCTCACCATTCCTGTAGGAATAAATGGGGAAAGTAATGGTTAATTAACACCACAGTGGACATCCTAATGGCAAACCTACACAGAGCCTTTAATCCCAAATGGATTACTTCTTTGCCAATCCCAATATTCTAGGTTGACCCTGATTCAATATTACTGCATCTCTAACTCCCTTACATTTCCATCAGCAAAACCAACCTAAACACCCATTTATGAAAATCTCTACCGACTAGGAAAAACTAACCAGAACAATGTGATCCCATATGACCGTCTCCCTTCTCAGTATAAAACATTGTGTGTTTCAACTTGTCAAGTAGATTAACTAACACCCAGGTGTCAGTGGTAAAAGGCTATTTGTCTTCCATAGGTTCTTACGCATGGACACGGGGTTGGGGAGAGAGATGCTACACTAAAGAAACAGATCCATTCGCTATACATGAAAGGGTCAATAGTTCCCCCAAAAAATATAGAACCAATAAAATTCACATAATTATCATCATCCTTATGAAAATATCATGATTAGACTTTTAAACAGTGTTCCATATGTCATACAATGGCTTTGAGTAATACAAGTGCAAGAAAGAATGTAATCTATAGATCAGTCATTGAGAATTCGGTCACATTGTGATGATGTAGACAAACGTATATTATAAAACATAGGATACCATTTTTCCCTTAACATAAACTGTCAATAAAAATTCCCAGTAATCATACTTAATATTGAGCCAGTTGAGAACATCTTGAATTGTTAAAAGATTGCAAACTAAGCTCATAATTAAACAGTTCAATATTCCAGAGTTTAAGCAAAGATATAGCGATTCACATCAATCACAAGTCTATACATCACCAAAATAAAAGCAAGCTCATGTTTGTCGTTCACTTATGTTCTTAGATTTTTCTGCACAAAGACTGACATTTAAAGAAGGATTGACAGACTGCAATGTTGGTTTAAGGCTAAACCTATATCAGTTCAGTTATTGGGATTGATGTGTAATATTCAGATGAGATGAATACCTTGTTCCTGACACTGATAATATTGAAGATTGAACGTTTTCCCATTCAAACATAAAACATGTTCAAAAAGAGGAAATCATTGTTTCAGAATAAAAATAAAAAAAAATGTTTAGTTATAAATGTCCTGCGATGAGACAGAAGGTGATAAAACAACATTTTCACTCAAATGATAAAATACAAAATTATATCGTCAAGATTGTTGTGTATTTCCTTTTTATCTTTTGCAAGAAGAATCTTCAGTTCAGCATCGACGATATGTAAACAACACTCTGAGATGGCAGAGTTGGGCCGAGATCGGATGAGGATGTGACAGACACTTGGTAGGTGGTTCCATAGATCAGCAACAGCTGCAGGATAGGGCGTCATCTCAACTGCAATACGAAGATCATTTTGGAATTAGTAACTTGTGTTGTATTGTCAAAATGTGTGTTTGAGGCTAGAGAAAGACCAAAGCGGAAACAAAGCAGACCAAGCTAGCGACATAGCTCCTGGATAAAGCAGGTTAGGTGGGCTAAACTACGTGTTTACTCCACTAAAAATGTTGCAATTATGCTGCAGGACTTAGAGGTCATTTGTGGTTTAGTACAGTACCCTGCGTCACCACTTCATTGCTCCAGACCACCACAAGGGGGAGTTAGAGCACAGATTATGCTTTTGGGTCCTACTGTGTCTAACTGACAATGAATGGGTGACAAACTAAATAGAAACTGATGCACGACTTCAGTATTACTTGCTAAAAACAGTTGTTACACTAAGGCTTTTATTCTTTTTATTTTGTTAGGATTATTTTGTTCTTACTGTAGTACTTTAGACCGGTCACGTTGAGTGGCGCAAAGGTCTGTTGCTACAGATGTTGGTTCAATACCTGCGCCGGACTCAACTTTTTCCTCACTCATTTTACATTATTTGAAAACGAAATCTCCAAAATGTTTTTGTTTTTTTAACAAAGCTTTTATTATTATTAATTTAGAATGATATAAAAAGTCAGTTGGATATTCTCACAGATATATTATTAACCCTGTTAATAGGAGGACAATCTATATTGGTCATGGCTCACAATGGGATTGCAATGCAGTTCTCCAGCTGTATCCACTGAAAGCACGCGAGGTTCAAGGCACGAGGGCAAGGGGCACAGGATGGGCCGCAGAGCCGCGCACAGAAGACCGACCAAGCCCATGGGGAAGGTAGGAGGAAGGCGGAGGGGGTGGACCCCCACCCTGCCACAATGGGTAGCACAGAGCAACACTAAGGGGCATTGCACTAATAATGGCGCTGACTAGGGAAACGTTCTTAGTGCAGGTTGAAACTAAAACCAGGTAACTAATAAATGGCATTGTTATGCTTTTGTTAATAAAACAATGATAAAAATAATCTTTCAAAATGCCAATGTCAATTTAGTTATGGATCCATAACGAATTACTATGGGAATAAAAATCACTGAATTACAGAAATATCCTCCAATCCTCTATAGTCCCTGTGCCCAAGAACAAAGGCAACCTGCCTAAAATGACTACAGACCCGTAGCACTCACGTCCGTAGCCATGAAGTGCTTTGAAAGGTTGATAATGGCTCACATCAACACCATTAACCCAGAAACCCTAGACCCACTCCAATTTACATACCATCCAAACATATCCACAGATGATGCAATCTCTATTGCACTCCACACTGCCCTTTCCCACCAGGACAAAAGGAACACTTATGTGAGAATGCTATTCATCGACTACAGCTCAGTGTTCAACATCATAGTACCCTCAAAGCTCATCATTAAGCTAAGGATCCTGGGACGAAACACCTCCCTCTGCAACTGGATCCTGGACTTCCTGACGGGCCACCCCCAGGTGGTGAGGGTAGGTAGCAACACATCTGCCACGCTGATCCTCAAACCTGGAGCTCCCCAGGGGTGCGTGCTCAGTCCCCTCCTGTACTCCCTGTTCACCCACGACTGCATGGCCAGGCAAAACTCCAACAGCATCATTACATTTGCAAACGGCACAACAGTGATAGGCCTGATCACCGACAGATGAGACAGCCTATAGGGAGGAGGTCAAAGACCTGGCCGGGTGGTGCCAGAATAACAACCTATCCCTCAATGTAACCAAGACTAAGGAGATGATTGTGGACTACAGGAAAAGGAGGACCGAGCACGCCACCATTCTCATCGACAGGGCTGTAGTGGAGCAGGTTGAGAGATTCAAGTTCCTTGGTGTCCACATCAACAAACTAGAATGGTCCAAACACACCTAGACAGTCGTGAAGAGGGCACGACAAAGCCTATTCCCCCTCAGGAATCTAAAAAGATTTGGCATGGTTCCTGAGATCCTCAAAAGGCAATTGCTCGGACTCTGACCGCAAGGCACAGAGGGTAGTGTGTACGGCCCAGTACGTCACTGGGGCTAAGCTGCCTGCCATCCAGGACCTCTACACCAGGCGGTGTCAGAGGAAGGCCCTAAAAATTGTCAAAGACCCCAGCCACCCCAGTCATAGACTGTTCTCTCTACTACCGCGATACCGGAGTGCCAAGTCTAGGACAAAAAGACTCCTGAACAGGTAATCAAATGGCTACCCGGATTATTTTCATTGTGTGCCCCCTCCCCTCCAAACCAACCTCTTTTTACGCTGCTGCTACTCTCTGTTTATCATATATGCATAGTCACTTTAACTATACATTCATGTACATACTACCTCAATTGGGCCGACCAACCAGTGCTCCCGCACATTGGCTAACCGGGCTATTTGCATTGTGTCCCCTCCCCTCCAAACCAACCTCTTTTTACGCTGCTGCTACTCTCTGTTTATCATATATGCATAGTCACTTTAACTATACATTCATGTACATACTACCTCAATTGGGCCGACCAACCAGTGCTCCCGCACATTGGCTAACCGGGCTATTTGCATTGTGTACTGCCACCCACCAACCCCTCATTTACACTACTGCTACTCTGTTCATCATATATGCATAGTCACTTGAACCATATCTACATGTACATACTATCTCAATCAGCCTGACTATCCGGTGTCTGTATGTAGCCTCGCTACTTTTATAGCCTGTCTTTTTATTGTTGTTTTATTTCTTTACTTACCTATTGTTTACCGAATACCTTTTTTGCGCTATTGGTTAGATCCTGTAAGTAAGCATTTCACTGTAAGGTCTACACCTGTTGTATTCAGGGCACGTGACAAATAAACTTTGATTTGATATGTAACTATTGGCAGAGAGTCACGTCATATTTTTCGATATACTGAAGGCCTACCGTAGGTGACATGAGTCTCACTAGTGTTGAGTACTGTGCTGTTAAAAGTGGTATAGGTCTTATTTATTTAATTTAAAGAGCACATTTAGGATTTGAAGCAATAGCCTACAACTCTTTTAGTTTCATGCTGCTCTGAGACAAGCAGATTCTGCTCTGAGACGGAGATTCAGTCAAAAAAAGTGGTGATCCTAACTAGGATTAAATGTCAGGAATTGTGAAAAACTGAGTTTAAATGTATTTGGCCAAGGTGTATGTAAACTTCCGACTTCAACTGTACATAGCGCAGACCACACTATATATAGTAGCAGGCTAGTAGCTACATAGTGCAGACAATACTACATACAGTAGCCCCTAGTGCAGGTGGAGCAGATACAGGACAGATACAGATGCTGGACAGCTACAGGACAGGGACTGTAAGTACATCGTTCTTAGCCAGGTAGGGATATGAGGTTCAACGAAGAACCAATCCAGCTCCACAATGAATTCAGCTAACCAAGACAGCACTGAGAGAGCACCTCTAGTCACCTTACTTGGCGGGCACAGTGGGTGAGCCGGAGCGGTGGAAGTGGATGTTCTGCCACTTGGCGTCACGGCGCTGCCAGATGCGCGTCTCCTCTGACTGCATGGTGCGCGGCATGCCGCTGGCGTCCATGTACTGGGTGAGGCGGATGTAGGCGATGCACGCCGCATCCTCGCCGATCAGGTGCACGTGGGGGTTGAGCAGGATGGTGTGGACGGGCCCTTGCTTGCTCCTGGACAGAGCTGGATGAGAGAGGGGAGATGAATCAAATCAGTACACAATCTAGGTAATTAATGCCTCTACAGCCATTGGTCTCCTTATGGCCATGTGTTGATCATTAATGCTACGAGTGCATAATGGGATGCAGGTACCGTTCTCAAAGTAGAACTTGTGGAAGTCAGTTCCCTCCACTAGGTTTCCCAAGGCCTCTGGTTCAAAGGATGTCAGGCCGGGATCACAGATCTTCCTGTGGGAGAAAACGAGGAACACAATGAAGATCGGATTGCATATGTGTTTTTGGACGGTGTAGTGTTAAAAATTCCAAATTACTAACGTGTAGGCTTCAAAGTCTCCATTGTTGATGGCCTCAATCAGCTGCTCAGTCACTTTGATGATCTCCTGCTTACGAGCTGAAGGTGAGCAAGAGACAGAATTTTTTGTGACATTTTCACAAGTTGCCTAAAACTGTCCCACAGCCATAGGTGATTAGAGTAAGACACCCCTGATGTGTTGAGTCATCTAGTGAGTCTTTGTAGAGATGTTGAGGGATTTACATAAACCCAAGTAGTGGTAGCAATGCAGCCCAAAACACAGCCAAGAGGTCCAGGGGCAAAGGGGTGTATTCATTACGGCGATTCTGTTTCAAAATGTTTTGTAACAGAAACAGTTTAAACTAAAAATGTTTTGTAATGAAAACTACTGGACAAATTCAGGTAGGTCCCTCCCCGTTTTGTTCTGTTTGCTCTTGTTTGGTTCTTAAAACGGTCAACGGTTATCTTTGCAAGACAATTAATAAACCACAGGTTCACCACACACACACACACACGGGAAAATCAGTGTGTTTCACCATCATCACCACATAACACAGACATGATTTCATTACCTCGCAAATTACGTAGGCAAGCTAAGAGACAATGAATGTAAAGAAAAACAAAGGTTTTGTGGTTTAGCACATCTCTCATTGTGCTCAACATGAATTTGAGGTAGATGTCAAATGGAATGGTAGTGAGACTGACCCATAGACAACATCACAACTTAGTCCCCAAAAGGAGAAAAAGATCAAATGCCATTTCCTCAACTCTTTACCTTCGACACCTTGGTCCCCTCTGACACGTTCAATCGACGTGACTGACAGAACACAAAAGATGCAAATAAGAAACATTTTCCCTCAGTTCTTAGAAGATTGTTCACCAGTGGCAGCGAAATACTCCAACGTTTACAGATATTGACCGAGTGAAAGACCAACGACACTCCAGCTATGTCTTACATTAGCCATCAGTGATTGGCTACTATCCTAGCAGCTAGTCTGATACATCTGAAAATGGGGTCAGTTTACTCAACGAGTTCTTTGACATTTTGCTGTCGCACAGTCCAACATGTACAAACTCACCTACAGATCACTGACAGACCTTGCTCTCTAGCAGTCTGTTTGCTATGAAGCAACAATTCTCCCCTATAAGTGGAAGGCGTAATCTGTCCCCCTGATAACACAAAACAGCACACGGCAGGAAAACAAAGCTGTTTTTCGCTGTTGATTATTATCTAAACAGAAGTAGATCAAGGGAACTTGAGACTGAACACACACACACACACACACAACATTGTCTTATGTTTGCCATTTCTATTCCTTTAGGAGCCAGCATTACTCTTTAACATGTTGCTTCCTATGAGGTGCTGTATACTGAGCTGCGCACACACACAATAGCTGCGAAGGAGAGTTTCTGAATAGGCCAGCTCACTCAGCACTTCTCGACCAAACGCAATCCACTTGTGCAAATGTGCTGTCAATGTAGAGACATTTAACGGTCAACGAAACCATCCCGTTCCTGGAAGTCATCAGTGCTGTCTGTGCAAAGAACAACCTCGATCCAAACTAGTCCTTAAAGTATACTCAATCTCATTTAGAATGTTCACGGTCAACCCTGGAGCTGACGACATTCTGTCTCACCCTCCCCGTACGCATCAACACAGCAGTAATACTTTCTTAGCCCAATTTTGGTGTAATACATTGACAAAGAAACTCAGTCCTGGTTCGACCATGACCTCCAGAGGGCAGCACAGTACACACAGGGTGGACGCCTGTATGGCAGACCGGTGCTGAAGCAGAGTGTACTGTAATACCAGGCCAACGTACAGATTGCAACCTCAGTAAGACAAGGGCTACTTTTCAATAGCTTTCTCTCACAGGGTTCCATGACAAACACTAAGAGGTTTGTATGCCTTTGTTTAGTCTTTGGTAATGAGTGCCAGGTACAATGAGGCAACTATTTGCATTTATAACCACTCACCAGGTGCACCAAATGATCCTAAAAGTCATATCCTAAACAAATGTGGACTTCCAATGATGCATATCTGATAGCGGTCAAGACGATATGAAGGGAGGTTCAGGGATTGTGAGGCCTAGAGGGCAGTGGGAAACGGTTCTGGCCTCTCCGCTCTGGGTGAACTTACACTGCATGTTGCTGGGGCCCAGGCTAGGCAGGGGCCCAAGGGGGTGCAGAGGCTGGGGCCCCCGAATGTGGGTGACAGAGAGTAAGACCACAAAGGAGGAGGAGCAGGTAGCAGGTGAGCAGGGCCCTCAGAACATAGTGACACAACTCATCCCTACTGGGCCAAACACTGGGAGAATACCAGCAGGAGGATGAAGAGGAAGATGAGGAGGAGTAGTAGTATGAGCCTGAGTGCCCCCGCAAGAAGAGAGGGGAACTTGGGGAGGAGGGAGAGGAGACTAGGATAAAGGGGGAGGGGTGACAAGGGACATTGGTATGAGAGGTAGGTGGGTGGATGGGTGGGTGGGTAGAAGGATGAATAGCTGGGTAGGTGGATGGGTGGGTGGGTAGATGGATGAATAGCTGGGTAGGTGGATGGGTGGGTGGGTAGATGGATGAATAGCTGGGTAGGTGGATGAATAGCTGGGTAGGTGGATGGGTGGGTAGATGGATGAATAGCTGGGTAGGTGTATGGGTGGGTAGATGGATGAATAGCTGGGTAGGTGGATGGGTGGGTAGATGGATGAATAGCTGGGTAGGTGGGTGGATGGGTGGGTAGATGGATGAATAGCTGGGTAGGTGGGTGGATGGGTGGGTAGATGGATGAATAGCTGGGTAGGTGTATGGGTGGGTAGATGGATGAATAGCTGGGTAGGTGGATGGGTGGGTAGATGGATGAATAGCTGGGTAGGTGGATGGATTTAGATTTTTTTTTAGAACTAAGAACAGATACAGCCCCAGGTTCACTCCAGACTTGACCAGCACAAAAACATCCTGTGTCGTCATGCATTAGTACCGGATAGCCCCCGCAACTTTTCAGGGAAGTTAGGAACCAATATACAAAGGCAGTTAGCAAAGCAAAGGCTAGCTTTTTCAAACAGAAATTTGCATCCTGTAGCAAACTCCAAAAAGTTTTGGGACACTAAAGTCCATGGAGAATAAGAGCACCTCCTCGAGAGCTGCCCACTGCACTGAGGCTAGGAAACACTGTGACCACCGATAAAGCTACGATAATCGAGAATTGCAATAAGCATTTTTCTACGGCTGTCCATGCTTGCCACCTAGCTACCCCGATCAACAGCTCTGCACCCCTACAGCAACTTGCCCAAGCCTCCCCATTTCTCCTTCACCCAAATCCAGACAGCTGATGTTCAGAAAAAGCTGCAAAATCTGGATCCCTACAAATCAGTTGGGCTAGACAATCTAGACAATCCTCTCTTTCCTCTCAATCTAGACAATCCTCTCTTTCCTCTGAATCTAGACAATCCTCTCTTTCCTCTCAATCTAGACAATCCTCTCTTTCTAAAATTATCCGCCACAGTTGTTGCAACCCCTATTACTAGCCTGTTTAACCGCTCTTTCTTATCGTCTGAGATCCCTAAAGATTGGAAAACTGCTGCTGTCATCCCCCTCTTCAAAGGGGGAGACACTCTAGACCCAAACTGTTATAGACCTATATCCATCCTGCCCTGCCTTTCTAAGGACTTCGAAAGCCAAGTTAAACAGATCACCGACCATTTAGAATCCCACCGTACCTTCTCTGCTATACAATCTGGTTCCCGAGCTGGTCATGGGTGCACCTCAGCCACGCTCAAGGTCCTAAACGATATCATAAGCGCCATCGATAAAAGACAATACTGTGCAGCCGTCTTCATCAACCTGGCCAAGGCTTTCGACTCTGTCAATCACTGCATTCTTATCAGCAGACTCAACAGTCTTGGTTTCTCAAATGACTGCCTCGCCTGGTTTGCCAACTACTTCTCAGATAGAGTTCAGTGTCAAATAGGAGGGCCTGTTGTCTGGACCTCTGGCAGTCTCTATGGGGGTGCCACAGGGTTCAATTCTCGGGCCGACTCTTTCTCAGTATACGTCAATGGTGTCGCTCTTCCTGCTGGTGAGTCTCTGATCCACCTCTATGCAGACGACGCCATTATGTATACATCTGTCCCTTCTTTGGACGCTGTTAACAAACCTCCAGACGGGCTTCAATGCCATACAACACTCCTTCCGTGGCCTCCAACTGCTCTTAAATGCTTATAAAACTAAACGCATGCTCTTCAACCGATCACTGCCCTCATCCGCCCGCCCATCTAGCATCACTACTCTGGACGGTTCTGACTTAGAATATGTGGACAACTACAAATATCTAGGTGTCTGGTTAGACTGTAAACTCTCCTTCCAGACTCACATTAAACATCTCCAATCCAAAATTAAATATAGAATCGGCTTCCTATTTCGCAACAAAGCCTCCATTACTCATGCTGCCAAACATACCCTCGTAAAACTGACTACCGATCCTCGACTTCGGTGAAGTCATTTACAAAATCGCCTCTAACACTCCACTCAGCAAATTGGATGTAGTCTATCACAGTGCCATCCGCTTGTCACCAAAGCCCCATATACTACCCACCACTGCGACCTGTATGCTCTCGTTGGCTAGCCCTCATTACATATTCATCACCAAACCCACTGGCTCCAGGTCATCTATAAGTCCTTGCTAGATAAAGCCCAGCCTTATCTCAGCTCACTAGTCACCATAGCAGCACCCACCCGTAGCACATGCTCCAGCAGGTATATTTCACTGGTCATCCCCAAAGCCAACACCTCTTTTGGCCGCCTTTCCTTCCAGTTCTCTGCTGCCATTGACTGGAACGAATTTCAAAAATCCCTGAAGCTGGAGTCTTATATCTCCCTCACTAACTTTAAGCATCAGCTGTTAGAGCAGCTTACCGATCATTGCACCTGTACACAGCCCATCTGTAAATAGTCCACCCAACTACCTCTTCCCCTTATTGTTATTTATTTTTTGCTCCTTTGCATCCCAGTATTTCTACTTGAACATTCATCTTCTGCACATCTATCACTCCAGTGTTAAATGCTAAATTGTTATTATTTCACCACTATGGCCTATTTATTGCCTTGCCTCCCTAATCTTACTACATTTGCACACACACTGCATATATATTTTTCTATTGTGTTATTGACTGCATGTTTGTTTATTCCATGTGTAACTCTGTGTTGTTGGTTATGTCGCACTGCTTTGCTTTATCTTGGCCAGAGAACTTGTTCTCAACTGGTTAAATAGATTTTTTTTTAAATGGCGTCACTGGGCGAGTGACACTTGTGGACTCATAGGGTCCTGTGTGTTGGGTTGCTGCTTCACAATGAGTTGTGGCCAAAAACATGGTTATGATTATTTGTAACATAAAAAAAGGGGCAAGACAATGCCCAAAATATTTTTTCAAAACACATCCTACAGTCCTCAACTCCTACATACAACGTGATAAAACGACTACCGCGTAAAATTGGCAAATTAAACGCCTTCATCTTTCAAACAAAGAAGCTGCCAAAGAAAACAAAGTGAATATGAAATTGAGGAGCCTCCAGCTGCACATAAACGTTAGAAACACCTACACACGTTTAGTGGTGCGACCGTTACATCCATCCATGACCCGGCAGTAATCATCCGTCAGGGATTGCAAAAGTAGACACAAAGCGACACTGAGATGCTAGGAAACTTTCATTTACTTTCCACACAATACCGCCGTAGCACAGTAGATAGGAGTCCGAGGACATTCTGGTGCTCTCAAATGGGGTTTTGTGACAAAGGGATTGTTCAAAGCAGGTAGCTCATGAGATTGCCTGACCAAATGTCATCCTACTCTCTCAGATTTTCAAAGGGGCCTTTTAAGGTCTAGAAGGGGAAGATTTCCTTCTGGTGATTAGGGTCTTGTAACACTCCCCAGAAGGTATGATGGCATTATGAGGTAAAACCTTCCATTTGAAGTGGGAGGTGAACAAATTACTATCTGTAATGGTAGAGTGGCGACACACACACACACACACAGCTCTGGCTCAGCGGACCATCAGAGCAGCAGCGAGATGGGAAATCATGCGTGGTAGCAGAGCCTGATTCAGCTCCCTAAGAGACCGTTCTGTCCACACCATGGTAGACTCCGCCTGCTCTCAAACCTCTCCTCGGGGTTCCCCAGCCGTTCCATGTATTTTAAATATCGTACAGCTAGCACACCTGATTCAAATTGTAAACTACATTCCATGTGGTAATGTGGATAGACGTAACATTCCGCGTGGTAATGTGGATAGACGCAACATTCCGCGTGGTAATGTGGATAGACGCAACATTCCGCGTGGTAATGTGGATAGACGTAACATTCCGCGTGGTAATGAGGATAGACGTAACATTCCACGTTTGGAGGATGGCAGTGCATGTCTAAGGAATGAGATCAGACGAGGAAGTGAATTAATTTAAATAAAAAAGCCAAATGAATGGATGCCTGGATAAACAAAAGCATATCTGATGAATTCACATGCAAGAAAAATGTAAAATGGTACAAAGAAAATTGGAATTTTAACAGCCAACATATTCATGCAAAATCAGTAGGATAACAACATGCAATACATGGAGCCCTAACGCTGAAGAATCATGAGTTACACTACATGCTAAGTCAGGGGTACGCAGGCACACCAAGGAACAGGGTTGCCTGCCCCTGTGCTAAGCCAACACCTCAGTGCTGTGATAATAACATATTACCTTTCACTTGAGCAGAGAGCTAACACAACAGTGCTACTAGCCTAATACAGGTGGCTAGCCCTTCCTGCTAGGGACAGAGCGGCGTTGGGGACAGAGCGGTTTGTTTATTTTTCTAGTCGTTTGTGTGCTCCTACCTTTCACGTCCTCATCTTCCATGGTGGTGTTAGTGCTCTCGCTGGACTCCTGTTGGACAAGAACAAACAGAGAGCAACAATGAACACCTGCCAGTTGTAGAGACTGGATTCAGCGTGAGCACAATACGGTGGTCCGTATTGACCCTGTCCTGGGTCTGGATCCAGAATGCGGTTCGCCAGTTGAGTATTATGGGGGGGGGGGGGTCTAGGGCATACATTAAGGCACCATGCATACCAACAAAGTTTAGTAAATAACACTAACTAGAAAGCTTATCACTTTGAACTACAGCACAATATTAGCAAAAACCTCTACACTCGCAAACACGACAGTCCTACTTAATCACTACCTTGTTTCCATCAGTTGGGTTGTGGAGAACAGTGGTTTGAGGCTCCTGATTCATGGAGAGGAAGAGGAGGAGGAGGAAGAAGAGTGTAAAGAAGAAAGGGGATAAATAGACAGGAACTTAATGTGGTAAACAGTTGCCCTGATGATCAATTCCCATGGGATAAGTATCGTTGAGTAGTCAACTTGGTGCCCTAAGACATTAGAAGAAACAGCCAAGACAGGACGGGAGGTGTACAGCAGTAACAGCATGTTAGTCACCAGGCCCTTCCTGGATATAAACTACAGGAAAAGGTTTGAGGTGTGTACAGCCAAGGCATGCAGTTCACCTTCAGTCCTTACTCCAGGCCAGTTGTGTGTACATACTGCACAGTGAGTGAACATGAATCTGGCTATGGCAGGCCCCATTTCTCACATCTAAGAATACATAACCACATCACTCTAGAACAGGGATGGGTAACAGTCCCCCTTTAGAAGACCCTCGGATAGATAGATAGATAGATAGATATATTTATTTATTATCTCTCTCTCTCTGTAACTCAGTTAGGTCTCAATTTACTGTTAAAGTTAGAATAGTAGAATACACACGGTGCAATTTCAAAATTAGTTTCTCTTGACATGTCAGTCACTAATAGTCCCTCAATTAGCCCATGTCAGCTAACATGTTTTAGATTGTAAGATAGCAGCCAGCTATCTAAACTTAGTAATCATGGTTGAATTGCCAGCCAGGGCCGCCCATTGAAGTAGTTAGTCTCACTCAGCTATAATATAAAAAAAACTGAAAACATTTCTCTCCGCACCATGGCAAAATGTGTAGAATGTAAAACGTTAAAAGTATCTCTGCCGTCAAGAGGGGGGCATTTTTTATATAATTGATCTAAAATGTTTTGTTGGGGGGGGAGAAGTGGGGTATGTACATGTACCAGGCTTGTGGGTATGCTATTAAATAGCCCCATGGTTATTAGATGTGGAATTGTATGAAAAACAAAGCTATTGCAATATTTTGTATGTATTCCTGAATGGTGACCTTATACTGGTGCTTTGGGCTGGATATATACAGTACAGGCCTCTTGGCTGACCTGACCTGTATAACATGCCTAGATTAAACCTGGGTGAATCTGTGAGCCAACGGGTGGGCTGCCTGTCATAAGGAATGCCATCGCACAGCCATGTTGAAGCTCATGTGTGGTGACACAGATGGCACTATCAGAACAATCTGCCTCAGGATGTCTTTCACTGAGAGAGAGAGCGGGTGTGTGTGTGTGTGTGTGAAGTCTATTTTAGGACGCACGCCCAACCAGCATGTCTCGTTGGTTTCCCTGGTAACTTGGGGAAAGCTTCTGTGGATTAACAGTAAAAACAGCAGACCCAGGCTGTACAGTTCTTCACACACAGAAACATGCAAAGCGAACTAGAGGCCATCCCAAACAAAAATACACAAAGTTCAAGTGCACATACCAACTGAAATGTCTAACCACAGTATAAGGAAATGTCCGTGTATGATACAAATAACATGTGCTTATACAGTAAACAAAAATGCAATTTAAGAGGCATCACTGGCAGCAAAACAAGGAGAGACATTGTTAGAGTAAGCAGCCCACGCATGAAGGAAGACAGAGACAGACAAGCTGACAGACAAGCAGGCAGGCGTGCAGAGACAGGCAGAGTACCAGTGTGGGGGGCTCTTTGGGGCTGGTGACTACATTGGTCTTGTTGTTGATCTAGGAAATGAGTGGGTAGAGGGAGAGACAGAAACAGAGATAGATTTCAGGAACAAGGACTAATTCTCCAGACAGGGAGATAGACAGGAGAACAATATCAGCAGAGAGAGATTTGTCAGGAACAAGGACTAATTCTCCAGACAGGGAGATAGACAGGAGAACAATATCAGCAGAGAGAGATTTGTCAGGAACAAGGACTAATTCTCCAGACAGGGAGATAGACAGGAGAACAATATCAGCAGAGAGAGATTTGTCAGGAACAAGGACTAATTCTCCAGACAGGGAGATAGACAGGAGAACAATATCAGCAGAGAGAGATTTGTCAGGAACAAGGACTAATTCTCCAGACAGGGAGATAGACAGGAGAACAATATCAGCAGAGAGAGATTTGTCAGGAACAAGGACTAATTCTCCAGACAGGGAGATAGACAGGAGAACAATATCAGCAGAGAGAGATTTGTCAGGAACAAGGACTAATTCTCCAGACAGGAGATAGACAGGAGAACAATATCAGCAGAGAGAGATTTGTCAGGAACAAGGACTAATTCTCCAGACAGGGAGATAGACAGGAGAACAATATCAGCAGAGAGAGATTTGTCAGGAACAAGGACTAATTCTCCAGACAGGGAGATAGACAGGAGAACAATATCAGCAGAGAGAGATTTGTCAGGAACAAGGACTAATTCTCCAGACAGGGAGATAGACAGGAGAACAATATCAGCAGAGAGAGATTTGTCAGGAACAAGGACTAATTCTCCAGACAGGGAGATAGACAGGAGAACAATATCAGCAGAGAGAGATTTGTCAGGAACAAGGACTAATTCTCCAGACAGGGAGATAGACAGGAGAACAATATCAGCAGAGACTAATTCTCCAGACAGGGAGATAGACAGGAGAACAATATCAGCAGAGACTAATTCTCCAGACAGGGAGATAGACAGGAGAACAATATCAGCAGAGACTAATTCTCCAGACAGGGAGATAGACAGGAGAACAATATCAGCAGAGAGAGATTTGTCAGGAACAAGGACTAATTCTCCAGACAGGGAGATAGACAGGAGAACAATATCAGCAGAGAGAGATTTGTCAGGAACAATGACTAATTCTCCAGACAGGGAGATAGACAGGAGAACAATATCAGCAGAGAGAGATTTGTCAGGAACAAGGACTAATTCTCCAGACAGGGAGATAGACAGGAGAACAATATCAGCAGAGAGAGATTTGTCAGGAACAAGGACTAATTCTCCAGACAGGGAGATAGACAGGAGAACAATATCAGCAGAGAGAGATTTGTCAGGAACACGGGGCTGCAGGAGAGAAAATGTTAAGAGTCTCGCCCGCAGGTCTACGGGTGTTAACATCAAAATACTCTGACGGGTAGAAAGTTCAGGTAGACAAAATAAGTTCATTAGACATCTGTTAGTTCCAAGCCTGTAGCAACGCATCATTATGATGCAGAGCATTATGCAAAAAGGGGAAAAAGCAAGGACTTCCTCGCTGAAACAGAACTTGAAACATTAAAACGGGCGTCAACTTAAATCCTGTTTTGAAAGCGATTAGCTGTTCCGCTTGACTGTTTGCAGGTTTTTTCAGGAAGAGAAAATAGCCTAATTGCGGCTATTAACACAGTTCATAGAGGCCTTGAATCTAATGAATTAGTGCCATTGTGACGACTAGAGAGGAGAAATTAAAAGCCAGAGGTAATGCAATTATCCACTCAAACGATGTCATGACATCCCAATAGTTTTTGGTTTTCCTGTTAACATGAACATCATTGTCTGCATCGGAGCACATTGTCATTGGAAGAGCATCAGGGGGGAAATGTATATCAAAAAGCGCTGTAATTCCTTTATGAACTGCAAGCCCTGATTAAGTAGCGCTGGCATCCCAGCAGTGTAAAACCTTGTAATATGGGCCAACTGGAATACACATGCTGGTAGGACTAGGTTCTCTACAGGGAGATGTGGGACTGGAACTACACATCAAGAGGCTTCTACAATTCATTGCTCATTAAACCAAGATACTAGACCGGGCTTCTACAAAATGGACAATTAAAACCCACCCTGAATCTATCCAGACTATGATTGTACTAAAATCAACCACAACTGGCAACCCATAGCGGTTGCATAAAAAGTAGATAGGCATTGGCTCGGTTTCATACTTCCGTTTCTGTATCCATCCGTTAGAACACAAAAGAGAACAAGACAAACTGGATCCAATATCACAATATCTCAACCCCCAAAACACATACAGTACGTGTCAAGACCCTAGAGAATTACAGTATACTGTTTGAGAAAGGATATTTCATACCAAACAACACAATTGTAATCCTTATATATTCAGCATACATGGAAACCCACATTGATGGCCGGATTAAAAATGGCTGCCATTTCTGCTGGACTCCTGCGATAAACCTAAGATAAATCCTTCAAATGCGGTACGTTATACTTTCAAAAAACGCCGATGACTCGGCTGCAGATTTAAAAAAGAATGCTTTTCTAAACCTCCTACAGCGGTTTAAACTGCCAGCCATAAAGCCCTTGGATACCTCAGTGTTTTTTCAGATCATGTGTTAAGTGCCAAGTAATGCACCTGGGTATGTGATTTTAGTGTTTTGGATTAGCATTTGGAGAGGGAGAGGAGCTGGAGGGTTGGGGGTGCGGAGATGAAGTGCCAGGGGAAGGCAGATACCGATACAGGGGCCGGACAAACGGCCAGCGTAGTAGTTTGACACTGGGCCCAGGGTGTAGAAACAGAAACTGGAGAACAGCTACTGAACCACAGATGTGAGAGGACACTGTCCGGCAGACCCCAGTGGGGAGAGCAAGAGGGGGATGAAGAGAGACCAAGAGAGGGGGATGAAGAGAGAGAGAAGAAATATATAAAAGAAAAAAAAAAGTGATGAAGAAATTGAAGGGAGGGAAAGGTATTGAGAGGAGCAGGAGTCAAAATCCCCAAATGAGGAAGAGGGTGACAGGGATTTTGATGTTAGATTTGAAAACCGAGATAGACGGGGGGACAGAGAAAGAGAGATGCTTTCTGAGAAGCACCTGTAGAGGTGATAGGGAACCAGTGGTGGCTACGATGGCTGAGATTTGATTGGACGGGAGATGAGGGCTGTCATTCTGAGTTAGCAGGTCATCCGTCACAGCATTCTTTTTTCTCAGCTTCCTCATATCACAAAACAGATGCCACCCCTCTCTAACTGAATTATTTTGGAAAGGCGAGATAAAGGTGGGGCAGATATCTTAGTCACGCAGCACTCAAAATGACAGACTATTTCACTGCTGGCACGTGGAATAAGAGTACTGTAGAAATACATCCAACTCCTCTTTTCTCGTGCAATTTAAGTTACACGAGTGTGTGTCAATGTGTGTGGTCAGGTGTTAAGACAGAAGTAGTGGATGACCTACCTTGACGCCGTCAGCTTTCTTGTTGAGCAGGCTCTTGGCTGCTGTAAGGAAAGAGGGGGCAAGGGGACATGATCAGAGAAGACACCTCTGACACACACACGCGCTGCTAAATCTAGTCAAGACGGCGAATTATGGACCAACTGTGACAGTCTCCTACCAGAGACGGAAGAAGCAAAAAGGAAGATGCAAATTAAGTGAGAGAAATCAAACTTAGTGATTAGTTTGTGAGATGCAATTATAGCTACAACTAACAGCCTGATAGGGTTTCTATGGAAGAGGTCCAACGAATTGAGGTTTAATGCTCTCTGCCAACACACGCACATAAAGAGACCAAGTTCTTGCTTCTAAACATAAAAACAGTTTGTGTGATAATCTAATTTAATAGTTCAAATCTAACTCCTCATTAGAACACATTAGCACATGCTCCTACAATAGATCAGCAAAGGAGGAGTAGAATGGTGTTTGTGAACATGTTTAGTAGGTCTCAGAGGGGCGCTATTAGAGGGGTGCGCTATTAGAGGGGTGCGCTATTAGAGGGGTGCGCTATTAGAGGGGTGCGCTATTAGAGGGGTGCGCTATTAGAGGGGGGCGCTATTAGATGGGTGCTCGTGACTACATGGGTAGAGCGCAGTACAACACATGCCTCTTTCCATGCCAGAGTCTCTTACCTCACAGGGTTACACATCAAACAAACAAAGGGAGAAAAAAATAAACGTAAATAAAACAGAATGGGTGTCAAGTCTTTGCTCGGCGCAAAGACTATTTTTCTCCACTTTGTGGAGAATATGAACAATGAACACAATGTACTGTTTAATCTGAAAAGAAAACGCATACAAGTTGAAAGGGTTCTAGTGACAATCGGTATTGACCGGGAGAGACTAAAACATCATCTGTGTTTTTCTGCCTGAACAAAGTCCACATCTTTCCTCCATTAACAACTCATCACACCGAGAAGGGTATATTTTACTAGTGTACAAAACATGTAAGTATTGGATCTTGCCACATTGATCTGCAGCCCCCCCCCCCACTGGTCTCCAGCCTCTATTGACACGAGCTGGGTGGAGGCTGATGGTGGCTCTTCTAAAGGCTACCGTATTCTCTCCCGTTTCTCTCCTTATTCTTCCTCTCTCTCTAGCAGTCCTTTCTTTAACACCTGCCCTTCTCATTCCTCCCGCTTTCACTCCCCCCTATTTTCACTTATTTCTCTCGCCTTCATTTCCCTCAAGTGTTTGGGTGAAATAAATAACCCAGCTGCATTATTTAGCAACAGCTGATGGAGGAGAATTCTAAATATTAATCTAGTGTTGGTGGCAATGTCATAGGAAACCTGGGGCTTTAGAAAACAACTAGAGAGAGAGACAGTGAGCGAGAGAGACAGTGAGCGAGAGAGACAGTGAGCGAGAGAGACAGTGAGCGAGAGAGACAGTGAGCGAGAGAGACAGTGAGCGAGAGAGACAGTGAGCGAGAGAGACAGTGAGCGAGAGAGACAGTGAGCGAGAGAGACAGTGAGCGAGAGAGACAGTGAGCGAGAGAGACAGTGAGCGAGAGAGACAGTGAGCGAGAGAGACAGAGAGCGAGAGAGACAGAGAGCGAGAGAGACAGAGAGCGAGAGAGACAGAGAGCGAGAGAGACAGAGAGCGAGAGAGACAGAGAGACAAAGCGAGAGAGACAGAGAGACAAAGCGAGAGAGACAGAGAGACAAAGAGACAAAGAGAGAGAGAGAGAGCGAGACAAAGAGAGCGAGACAAAGAGAGCGAGACAAAGAGAGCGAGACAAAGAGAGCGAGACAAAGAGAGCGAGACAAAGAGAGCGAGACAAAGAGAGCGAGACAAAGAGAGCGAGACAGACACCTTGAAAGAAACAGTAACACAGTAGGAAGATGCATCTGACCTGAGAAGTTGCGTGTGGCCAGCATGGTGGTGAGGATAGCACCCTGAGGATGAGAACCGGAAGAGTGAGTTGAGGCTGACCTCCAAGGCTTTAATAATTGTCACACTTTCACCTCTAGTCCCTAACATGGTATCAGACATTAGGTGGATATGTAATGATTAGATTACTTAGTGGTCATTGTCCAAATCCTGGTCAAATCCTGTGAGAAACCTGGTCAAATCCTGTGAGAAACCTGGCAAAGTCTGGTCAAATCCCGTGAGAAACCTGGCAAAGTCTGGTCAAAACCCGTGAGAAACCTGGCAAAGTCTGGTCAAATCCCGTGAGAAACCTGGCAAAGTCTGGTCAAATCCCGTGAGAAACCTGGCAAAGTCTGGTCAAATCCCGTGAGAAACCTGGCAAAGTCTGGTCAAATCCCGTGAGAAACCTGGCAAAGTCTGGTCAAATCCCGTGAGAAACCTGGCAAAGTCTGGTCAAATCCCGTGAGAAACCTGGCAAAGTCTGGTCAAATCCCGTGAGAAACCTGGCAAAGTCTGGTCAAATCCCGTGAGAAACCTGGCAAAGTCTGGTCAAATCCCGTGAGAAACCTGGCAAAGTCTGGTCAAATCCGTGAGAAACCTGGCAAAGTCTGGTCAAATCCCGTGAGAAACCTGGCAAAGTCTGGTCAAATCCCGTGAGAAATCTGGCAAAGTCTGGTCAAATCCCGTGAGAAACCTGGCAAAGTCTGGTCAAATCCCGTGAGAAACCTGGCAAAGTCTGGTCAAATCCTGTGAGAAACCTGGCAAAACCTGGTCAAAAGCTGTGATTAACCTTCCCTCACCTTGAGTTTCCTCCGGGCGTTGAACTTCCTCAGGCACTCCACCGTCTCCTGTCTGTGCATCATGGACGCCACGGTGGACCGTTGCTGCAGAGGACACAGTGAGAGAGGGGGAGAGTGTCATGTGTCTGTAGATGTTCTCATGGACCGTGTGTATGAGTGCGTGGGTGTGCGTGTGACACGTACGCAGATCCAGGGGTGTTTGAGTGCGTCTGTGGCGGTGACCCTCTTGGCAGGGTTGATGGTCAACATCTTGTTGATCAGGTCTTTGGCCTCGGGGGTCACCGTGTCCCACTCAGGGGACGGAAACTGAAGGAGAGAACAAGGGGTGAGGCAGTAAGGTTTGTCATCCAGCAGTCCACTCATCTATTCCTCCTTCACCCCCCCTCCAGCTTTGTTTGGAAATGTGCCATTGGAGAAACCAGGACCGAGAGATAACTGACAAAATAACTTCACAAGGTTGACAAAAACACAGAATCACTGAGGATCAGGTGCATGTATACAGAGCTAAATTAAGCTTGAGCCATCGTGTCGGGCTGTCCCTGCCTCTCCTTCTCCTCTCTCCCCTTCCTCCTAAGACTCAATCTGTCTGGGACAGGCGTTGTCATTGGCGTGGGCAGGCAAACAGTACGAGGAGGGAACAGCCACCGCTAGAAAGGCACACAGCCTGTGTTCCAACAGCATGCTGGGAGTGGCAATGCTCAGCCAAAACACAGACAGACACGATCTGATGTGTCATGTATGGCCTTGCGTCGATGGGAAAACAAGTGGCTAACACCTTTCCTTCTGGTGTAAGAGATGTCCTATTCCTGCCACTCAAACAGGAGATGAGCTTTGCCTGCTAAAGTTAAGTGATTGTGATTAAAGTCTTGGAAACTGATGGGAGATGTCTGTATTGATCTAAGCCTGGCTTAAGCTCATGTCAATATTTGTGTCAGCTAGGCTGTCAGTGAAAGCTGGATGAATAGATATCTGCAGTAAAACAAGTGTCAAACACTGCTGTTGGGATATGTGTGTGTGTGTGTGTGTGTGTGTGTGTGTGTGTGTGTGCGTGTGTGTGCGGTACTCACGTCGTAGGCCCCAGCCTTGATCTGCTGGTACAGTCTGTGCTGGTCTTCGTCCCAGAAGGGAGGGTAGCCCACCAGGAGAATGTAGAGGATCACACCTGGTCACACACACACAAAATCAGGGTGATGCCAATTATGAATAAATGTCACTTTAAAATAGAGGAAATTCGCAAGCAGTGTGATAATCATCATTATACTAAAAACTCAGCAAGAGGAGAAATTACAATCAAACACAGCACAACCCAATAATAATAATACATATTAATAAAAATAATAATAATATCTAATAACAATAATACATATTTATAATAATATCTAATAACAATATATATTATAATAATAAAATAAATAATGTATAATATTAATAATAATGACATTTACTGACATAACTATTGGCTAAAATATGCTAATGTTATATGCATGAAGAGGTCAGGAGAGGACTGGAAGTAACTCCCTCACATACAGTAGACTCCTCCCACTATATGGGCTTTCGCGTCACAATCGCCGTGGTGACAAACAAGCCAAACACTTTGCATTGTGTTACTCGCTGGCTGGTAGGTTACCGGCAGGAGATAAAGGGCCCAGATTGGTCAGTGGAGCACTCCCTGGTGGGAGGAGTTTGCACCAGCTGAAAAGTGATGGCTTTAGTTTCATTAGTGTTGGAACCAGGTGCCCCATTTTGGCCGATGGCGATGTTGGCTCAGAACAGTGACATCGGTTAAAGCATGTGGAATAATGAGAAGGATTTCATATGCAAAGGTGATTGCTTTTTAATAAAAACGCTTCATTTGCCTTTCCCAATGAAAACTAGTTTGAAAATTCTAACATATATTTTATGTAAAAAAAGATCCTGTATGTTTCTGAACGATGCACCATGCTGTCTTGTTGACAATGACAACATGACAGAGACACAAATGACTTTTCAATTTGAGAAGGGCACCCCTCCCTCAGCGCTTTTGCCCGTTCACGTCACGGGCCATAGACCGGTGCACCGCGGTTCAACTTAATCGAACACTGCCATTTTTACCCGGGACTCATAGACCAAGCGCAGGTGTGTGAATGAGTGTGTTATAGACATGTAAAGCCCATGTGGCCTGGCCCTTGATGAGTTATGTAACGAGCAGCTGCAGTGATTAATTCAAGGAGTGTGAACTGGAGGAACTCCTCGTCTGTGTGAGAACCATGTTAGCTCAAAGAGATTGTTCTGTTGGGAAGTTCCTTACCACAGGCCCACATGTCCACAGGTTTCCCATAGGGGTCTTTCCTCAGAACCTCTGGGGACAAGTAGCCTGGGGTTCCCGCAAAACCTGGAACAGAGACGAGACATAAATTAACTACATTTCCCAAGATGCATCTACAGTCAATGGGGGGCCTTTTCTCAGTTTTTAGAAAAAATAATGCCACAGTAGCAAATTAGAGGTCAAACAAATCCAAAACGCAACATTTATGGGCCACGGTTAACAAGCTCCCAAAAACTTCCCCACTGGAACGGCCCTCTTGGGTGCATAATGTGGATCCGCGCCAAACAATCGCAACCTACTTCTCTAAAGAACTCCAAGTACCAGCATGCCCTGGGGCACAACGAGTGAAGTGAGTAGATGATTCTCAGGTGACAGCCAGCCTAGGGGATTAGTATAATTATTCCTCAATTCTGTGGGGATGAGCAGGAAAATAGTCCCATTAATCCACCTATCAAAACCTGCACTATAAACCCAGAGCACTGACACTCCTCATTGTTTCACACAAGAGACTTCATATCAGCACTGGTGGTGGTGCATGCCTAAAAGGCCAGCATCCCGGAGTTGTCGCTTCACTGTTGACGTTGAGACTGGACAGAGGAACTCTGCCTAGGTCAGCATCCCGGAGTCCCCTCTTCACTGTTGACGTTGAGACTGGACAGAGGAACTCTGCCTAGAGGGTCAGCATCCCGGAGTTGTCGCTTCACTGTTGACGTTGAGACTGGACAGAGGAACTCTGCCTAGAAGGCCAGCATCCTGGAGTCGCCTCTTCACTGTTGACATTGAGACTGGTGTTTTGCAGGTACTATTTAATGAAGCTGCCAGTTGAGGACTTGTGAGGTGTCTGTTTCTCAAACTAGACACTAATGTACTTGTCCTCCTGCTCAGTTGAGTGGGAGGCCCCGGTGCACCTCTTTCTATTCTGGTTAGAGCAAGTCTAGCCTGTTCTGTGAAGGGAGGAGTACACAGCATTGTACGAGATCTTCAGTTTCTCGGCAATTTCTCGCATGGAATAGCCTTCATTTCTCAGAACAAGAATAAATTGACGAGTTTCATAAGAAAGGTCTTTGTTTCTGGCCATTTTGAGCATGTAATCAAATGCACAAATGCTGATGCTCCAGATACTCAACTAGTCTAAAGAAGGCCAGTTTTATTGCTTTTTTAAATCAGCACAACAGTTTTCAGGTTTCATTGCAAAAGGGTTTTCTAATGATCAATTAGCCTTTTAATATGATAAACTTGGATTAGCTAACACACAACGTGGCATTGGAAGTCAGGAGTGATGGTTGCCTCTGTACGCCTATGTAGATATTCCATTAAAAATATATATATTTAATGAAATCTGCCATTTCCAGCTACAATAGTCATCTACAACATTAATATCTACACTGTATTTCTGATCAATTTGATGTTATTTTAAATGGACAAAAAAGTGCTTTTCTTTCAAAAACAAGGACACTTCTAAGTGATCCCAAACTTCTGAACGGTAGTGTATATACACATACAACATTTTAACGGAGTCAACGTTTTGATTATTGTCAACAAGGCCTTATTTTCTATATCTGTCGTTATTGTTTCAAACAAATCCCCAATGGACCCTCTAAGTTGAAGATATTTGAACAGATGTTTGTGTGACTGACTGGTACTCACCGAACCATGCCTGCTGGTCTCCCTGCACCTCGATGGCCAGACCAAAGTCTGCCAGCTTTACCGCTGCTCCCTTCAGCTTACTGGCCAGGAGCAGGTTCTCAGGCTTGGAGTGGAGAGATGGGAACAGGGTTTCAACACTTCTCATGCAGCAAAACACATGAAAATTAAGTGTTGGCAACATACCCACTGTATTATACACGTGTATTCTGTCTAGTATGCTGGGTGAACCGAGACGGTGGGTCATCTTCACCATTGAAAAATAATATGCCCCTCAAAATACGACCAAATTCAACTAACCAAAGTATATTTTAGGCACATTATTAACTCTTCGGTAAAAACCCAGTGTCCCTGTGGGGCCATGAGTGGTCATTGTCACCAAGATCACTCTCCAGAAAAGCAGCTATGACTCAACGCTCTCACTCAACACTCACTGGGGAAAATATTCCACCACCCAGACCAGTGTTAAGTAACAGGGTCGACACTGTGGTACGGACACAGATCTTTAGAGAGACACAAGCGTGTGCAATAGGCCACATTCCTCTGGTCCTGGCGTCTAATTGGTTCGTCTGTCTCTATAGCTCGAGGGGCCGGGCTACAAGGTCAGAGGAGGTCGACAGGGATTTGCGTATCGCCAGTGTTGGAACAGGAAGAGGAGGGGCTTAGAGAAAAGGTTACCTTGGGTTCTGGGTTGATGAATAATGCACTTGCTGACATTTTGAAAGTAATTAGCAGAAATGTATCAGAAAGGAAATACTTTTAATATAAAAACAAACAGGAGATGTGTTGCATGTCGAGCGAGAGCCGTTTCAGCGACTTTTTGGAGTGAAGTTGCTTTGCTTGTGTGGCAAAAACATTAGTTACACTACCCCAAGAACGGTATTCATATCAGTAGACTAAATCCACTTCTATGGCCTAGATATCCCATTCTATGGCCTAGATATCCCATATGGTGTAGAAATACAAATGGAATCAATTTCTCAATATCATATAGCAGCGGTAGGCAACCCTGTTCCTGGAGTGCTGCAGGATTTTGTTCCAACTGGGCACCAGACCAACTGAGCTAACTGATCAGTTCAGTGATTGACTAAATTCAACACACCTGGTCTTCCAGGTCGGTTAATTCAAAAACATGAAGTGGCCACTGGCACTCCAGGATCAGGGGTGTCTACCCCTGTCGTATAGCATCGAGTCAAACAGGGTAAATGTATGGTCATTCACTGGTGCAGTTAGTAGAGCATTCGTGAGTCGTGATTTGTGCAGATCTGAGGGCAGGGCTCATGCTATGGTGTGAGGGGCGGTAAGAGCAGTCAGCAGTGCCATGCAGTCATTGCAAACATCCCAATCATCCCACCCTCCCATCCCCCCCCCCCCCAAAAAAATCACATAACCTGTATGATGAGACTGGAAGGGGACAATGAAAATATATATATAATTCCCAGTCTCATAACATCATCTTCACTATAACACATCATCCTTCACTATAACACATCATCCTTCACTATAACACATCATCCTTCACTATAACCACATCATCCTTCACTATAACACATCATCCTTCACTATAACACATCATCCTTCACTATAACACATCATCCTTCACTATAACACATCATCCTTCACTATAACACATCATCCTTCACTATAACACATCATCCTTCACTATAAACACATCATCCTTCACTATAAACACATCATCCTTCACTATAAACACATCATCCTTCACTATAAACACATCATCCTTCACTATAAACACATCATCCTTCACTATAAACACATCATCCTTCACTATAAACACATCATCCTTCCCTATAAACACATCATCCTTCACCATAAACACATCATCCTTCACCATAAACACACCATCCTTCACTATAACACATCATCCTTCACTATAAACACATCATCCTTCACTATAAACACATCATCCTTCACTATAACACATCATCCCTAATGGGCTATAAGTAATGGGCTTCATAACCAAAAAGTAGTATGGAAAAGTCAATATGCCCTAACAAGCCCTAAGTAGGCTAATCAACACTTTATAATCTAACCTAAAAGCACATATGAGAACTATAGTACCTAACCAGTAGAGCATTCAAGACTGGAAAATGAACTGTGGTGAGACTGTGGGGTTCTTTCCTGAAGCACCTCGCTGTGTCTGTGTGTGGATCTCATCGGTCTCTCTGTGATCAGGGTATATACTCCCGGTCCTCAGGGTTCCTGTGTCTGTGTGTGGATCTCATCGGTCTCTCTGTGATCAGGGTATATACTCCCGGTCCTCAGGGTTCCTGTGTCTGTGTGTGGATCTCATCGGTCTCTCTGTGATCAGGGTATATACTCCCGGTCCTCAGGGTTCCTGTGTCTGTGTGTGGATCTCATCGGTCTCTCTGTGATCAGGGTATATACTCCCGGTCCTCAGGGTTCCTGTGTCTGTGTGTGGATCTCATCGGTCTCTCTGTGATCAGGGTATATACTCCCGGTCCTCAGGGTTCCTGTGTCTGTGTGTGGATCTCATCGGTCTCTCTGTGATCAGGGTATATACTCCCGGTCCTCAGGGTTCCTGTGTCTGTGTGTGGATCTCATCGGTCTCTCTGTGATCAGGGTATATACTCCCGGTCCTCAGGGTTCCTGTGTCTGTGTGTGGATCTCATCGGTCTCTCTGTGATCAGGGTATATACTCCCGGTCCTCAGGGTTCCTGTGTCTGTGTGTGGATCTCATCGGTCTCTCTGTGATCAGGGTATATACTCCCGGTCCTCAGGGTTCCTGTGTCTGTGTGTGGATCTCATCGGTCTCTCTGTGATCAGGGTATATACTCCCGGTCCTCAGGGTTCCTGTGTCTGTGTGTGGATCTCATCGGTCTCTCTGTGATCAGGGTATATACTCCCGGTCCTCAGGGTTCCTGTGTCTGTGTGTGGATCTCATCGGTCTCTCTGTGATCAGGGTATATACTCCCGGTCCTCAGGGTTCCTGTGTCTGTGTGTGGATCTCATCGGTCTCTCTGTGATCAGGGTATATACTCCCGGTCCTCAGGGTTCCTGTGTCTGTGTGTGGATCTCATCGGTCTCTCTGTGATCAGGGTATATACTCCCGGTCCTCAGGGTTCCTGTGTCTGTGTGTGGATCTCATCGGTCTCTCTGTGATCAGGGTATATACTCCCGGTCCTCAGGGTTCCTGTGTCTGTGTGTGGATCTCATCGGTCTCTCTGTGATCAGGGTATATACTCCCGGTCCTCAGGGTTCCTGTGTCTGTGTGTGGATCTCATCGGTCTCTCTGTGATCAGGGTATATACTCCCGGTCCTCAGGGTTCCTGTGCAACGGGTCTAATTTGAATCAGTCTCTCAGCCATAGAAATGTAATTCCTCCAAGTTCATCGAGCCTGGTTGGCCTTAACATATCTACTGCTACACTTGGCTTTCTGTCAGTCACACACACATCCATGCTGGCATACACACAACGCTGGCAAATGCGACAACACTCACACACGTCTGCCCTTGTGCATATCTGGAAACGTCTATTCCTCAATATCCTAGCTATCAGTCTCTCTGTATCTCCTCGCTATCAGTCTCTCTTGTCTTCAGGGATTTAAACCAGTGGCTTGGTATCTAAACCTAGAGGGAAGGCAGAGGAGAGGGACAGCCCTGGTCTCATGTAGTCATCCAGACCAGCATCATCCAGAGTGTCTTGGCTTCCCGTGTGGACAGACAGAGTTAGAGAGCAACAGCCTCAGAGATTAGAGCATGGCAGAGGGGGAGGAGGAGAGAGGACTAACCAGCTGGGAGGAAGAGGAGGGCAGAGGGGGAGGAGAAGAGAGGACTACCAGCTGGGAGGAAGAGGAGGACAGAGGGGGAGGAGGAGAGAGGATTAACCAGCTGGGAGGAAGAGGAGGACAGAGTGGGAGAGAGGACTACCAGCTGGGAGGAAGAGGAGGACAGAGGGGGAGGAGGAGAGAGGACTACCAGCTGGGAGGAAGAGGAGGGCAGAGGGGGAGGAGAAGAGAGGACTACCAGCTGGGAGGAAGAGGAGGACAGAGGGGGAGGAGGAGAGAGGATTAACCAGCTGGGAGGAAGAGGAGGACAGAGGGGGAGGAGGAGAGAGGACTACCAGCTGGGAGGAAGAGGAGGACAGAGGGGGAGGAGGAGAGAGGACTACCAGCTGGGAGGAAGAGGAGGACAGAGGGGGAGGAGAAGAGAGGAATACCAGCTGGGAGGAAGAGGAGGACAGAGGGGGAGGAGAAGAGAGGAATACCAGCTGGGAGGAAGAGGAGGACAGAGGGGGAGGAGGAGAGAGGACTACCAGCTGGGAGGAAGAGGAGGAGGAGGAGAGGACTACCAGCTGGAAGGAAGAGGAGGACAGAGGGGGAGGAGGAGAGGGGACTACCAGCTGGAAGGAAGAGGAGGACAGAGGGGGAGGAGGAGAGGGGACTACCAGCTGGAAGGAAGAGGAGGACAGAGGGGGAGGAGAAGAGAGGACTACCAGCTGGGAGGAAGAGGAGGAGGAGGAGAGAGGACTACCAGCTGGAAGGAAGAGGAGGACAGAGGGGGAGGAGGAGAGGGGACTACCAGCTGGAAGGAAGAGGAGGACAGAGGGGGAGGAGGAGAGGGGACTACCAGCTGGGAGGAAGAGGAGGACAGAGGGGGAGGAGGAGGGGACTACCAGCTGGGAGGAAGAGGAGGACAGAGGGGGAGGAGGAGAGAGGACTACCAGCTGGGAGGAAGAGGAGGAGGAGGAGAGGACTACCAGCTGGAAGGAAGAGGAGGACAGAGGGGGAGGAGGAGAGGGGACTACCAGCTGGAAGGAAGAGGAGGACAGAGGGGGAGGAGAAGAGAGGACTACCAGCTGGGAGGAAGAGGAGGAGGAGGAGAGAGGACTACCAGCTGGGAGAAAGAGGACAGGGGGAGGAGGAGAATGGACGACCAGCTGGGAGGAAGAGGTGGAGGAGGAGAGGATGACCAGCTGGGAGGAAGAGGAGGCGAGAGGTTCGACAACAAGAGAGGAGGTAATGAGGGAGGACAGAGGGGGAGGAGGAGAGAGGACGACAACAAGAAAAGGGCTAATGAGGGAGGACAGAGGGGGAGGAGAGAAGACGACAACAAGAGGGGGAATGAGGGAGGACAGAGGGGGAGGAGGAGAGAGGACAACAAGAGGGGGAATGAGGGAGGACAGAGGTGGAGGAGAGAGGACGACAACAAGAGAGGGGGTAATGAGGGAGGACAGAGGGGGAGGAGAGAGGACGACAACAAGAGGGGGAATGAGGGAGGAGGAGAGAGGACGACAACAAGGGGGGGGATAATGAGGGAGGACAGAGGGGGAGGAGGAGAGAGGAGAGAGGACGACAACAAGTGGGGGTAATGAGGGAGGACAGAGGGGGAGGAGGAGAGGACAACAACAAGAGGGGGGAATGAGGGAGGACAGAGGGGGAGGAGGAGAGAGGACGACAACAAGTGGGGGGAATGAGGGAGGACAGATGGGAAGGAGGAGAGAGGATGACAACAAGAGGGGGGAATGAGGGAGGACAAGAGGGAAGAGTTCAGTTCAGGGTGAAAAGAAAAAAGGGCAGTGGAGCGATAGAGAGAGGGATGAGAGAGAGGGATGAGAGAGAGGGATGAGAGAGAGGGATGAGAGAGAGGGATGAGAGAGAGGGATGAGGCATGAAAAAGGAGATGACAGATGAGCAGGAACGGAGGAGGCAGAGCTGAACAGAGTGCTGTCAGCATCCAGTACAAAGAAGTCATTGAGTGTTGAAGGAACAGTTTGAGAGGTATGTCTGGTCTGATGTACAGAGCCTTCAGAGCGTATTCACACCCCTTTACTTACTCCCCATTTTGTTGTGTTACAGCCTGAATTCAAAATGGATTCAACTGAAAATATTTCTCAACCATCAACACACAATAACCCATAATGACAAAGTGAAAACATGTTTACAAAATTTATCAAATGTATTGAAAAAATACAGAAATATCTCATTTACACACAGTACCAGTCAAT
The DNA here is from genome assembly GCF_036934945.1 of Oncorhynchus masou masou. NCBI lineage: Eukaryota > Metazoa > Chordata > Actinopteri > Salmoniformes > Salmonidae > Oncorhynchus > Oncorhynchus masou. Next base: position 54,502,863 of record NC_088238.1, read on the forward strand.
GGTGTGGACACCTACTCATTCCAGGGTTTTTATTTTTACTATTTTCTACATTGTAGAATAATAGTGAAGACATCAAAACTATGACATAACACATATGGAATTATTAGGAGAATTATGTTCCCAATGTTCATAACCCAATTCAATTATACTACTCAGTCTGCAACCTAGAATTTGTAAGATACTGGTCGAATGAAACAGACGGAGGCCCAGCTAAAATAGTCAAAAAGCACTGTTCTGTTGTACAAAACCATGCATTTTATACTGGCTTCTCACGCACATTCATTCACACAAACATTAGCACACATTAGGGGAATCCGTGAGACTTACTCCCCATCCTCCCTCAAGATAGGGAGACCCTGGGAAGTACTCTCAGTACTCAGTGATTAAGTGGGAGCGTGCTCCGAGAATAAATTCTGTTACCTATTATTGAAAGACTGGTCTGCGTCTATTTTATGCAAACAAGAATCTTAGAAATTCTCATAAAATAGATTAAGGGTTTTCAATTGATGAAAACACATTGGCATAATTAAATTACAGTAACAAGCCATTAAACTAACTGTTTTGAAGTCACCATTGGTCTCATGGTGAAATCCCGGAGTGGTTTCCTTCCTCTCCAGCAACTCAGTTAAGGCACCTACATCTTCCTACATGTTTGTGGTTGAATATGTCTCTGAAATTCACTTCTCAACTGAGGGACCTTATAGATAATTGTATATGTGGGTTACAGAGATGAGGTAGTCATTCAAAAATCATGTTAAACATTATTGCACACATAGTGAAACTTATTGTGTGACTTGTTAAGAACATTTTTACTCCTGAACTTTAGGCTTTCCATAGCAAAGGGATTGAATACATATTGACTCAAAACATTACAGCTTTTCATTTTATATTAATGTGTAACATTTCCTCAAAACATAATTCCACTTTGATATTGTGTGTAGGCCAGTGACACAACATCTCCATTTAATCCATTTGCAGGCTGTAACAACAACATCATCATGAGGCAAAAGTCAAGGGGTATGAATACTTTCTGAAGGATCTGTCAGTCTGTTTATGGTCTGGTGGAGACCGTTACGAGGTTGGCAGTCTAGACTGGGTCTGTCAATTAAATGTAGGTTAGTTAGGTACAAATTGTTCTATCCAGTATGGATACAGTGTGTCCGGTTGTCAAAATGACGTGTGTGTGCGCGCGTGTCAATATGGGTCACACACACACACACACACACACACACACACACACACACACACACACACACACACACACACACACACACACACGAAGCCTTTCATCCGCCTGTTCATATCTGTTTTGCCTTTGTCTATTCCACCGCTCCCCATGGTAACAGCCTGGCAGCAGCCAATCAGAGAGCTGCCTGAGGGGGCCGAATGCAAACGCGGAATGATTATTTCAGGAGCTCCCGACTGCACCTGGCTCATTTCATTTGCAAATTAGAGTTGTGGACGGGGGTGGGGGGGTGGACGGGGGTGGGGGGGATGGCAGAAAGGGTTTAACAATGGCAAGTCTCAAAATTCTACTTGGACAATTTAACTTTCGCTCATCTTACTTCTCCTGTCACTTTTTAAACGAGGCCGGTTTTGATTTATTTAACTAGGCAAATCAGCTAAGAACAAATTCTTATTTACAATGTCAGCCTAGGAACAGTGGGTCAAATGCCTTTAGAGGGGCAGAAGACAGATTTTTACCTTGTCAGCTCAAGGATTCGATCTAGCAACCTTTCGGTTACTGGCCCAATGCTCTAGGCTACCTGCCTCCCCTACACTCTAACCATTAGGCTACCTGCCTCCCCATCAGGGTCAGTAGAAGAACTGGCTCTGTAATTGGCTCTGTGTCTCTCTCATTTCAACTGAACCAGGAGACGTGTCGGAGACAGTCTATCAAAGTTCTTCATTTTTATTTAACCTTTATTTACTTAAGGGGTGTATTTATTTAAAGGCAAACGGATGAATCTGAAAGTCCGTCTGGATGAATGAGGTCACCCTGCAACTAGAGTTCAAAGAGGAGGAGAGGAATGAGAGGAAGAAGGAGGGAGAGGAGGAAAGGCTGTGTTTGGCTTCCCAGTGTCTCTACTCACCTTGAGGTCACGGTGGACCACGCCCGTCTGGTGGCAGTGGAGCACAGCCTCCAGGATCTGCTGAATGCAATGACTGCATGCAAACACCAGGGGGCGTAGGTTATTGACGAGCTCACACTCACTGTCTGTGACATGCGCTCTGCTTGAGACTGGGGAGGGCAGCAGTGGTGGTGGGGATGATGTTTGAGTGGTCTTTACTATCCCTCCCCCCAACTACCACCCCTTGACCACTAGCACCCCAGTATAGAGAATTTATTTACCCAATTGGATGGGATTGCCTTGAATATAAGAGACAGGCAAGATGGTAGAGATTCTAATAAGTGAATGAGGCTATAAGATTGGCCAGACATAATTTATGCAAAAGTGTGTTCTGATTGAATCATTAAGAACCAGGACATCTGGCTATGACATCATCACCCACCCGCTATCCCCCCGGGTCATAAAACAGAAGTGGTGTTAACTCTCCGCCAGCTGTGAGCTCGACCCTGGGGAGGGAGTAGGGGGAGGTGAATGTATTGATACTATTTCACCTCAACCCCCCCACAAAAACAAAAAAGGGGCTTATCAAATCCCCCAGGACCTAGACTCACAGCAGACGTTCTCCCAGGACCCAGGCTCACAGCAGGCGTTCAAGGCAGAGAGCCTACATGCATATCGTTTGTTTACAGAGGAGGGCAAGGTGAGCTGGTGTCACCTCATCTCCCTGCCGCCCCAGCCCCCTGGTGGGTCACCTGACCTCAGCCACAAGTAGTGATTGGTGGAGGGGTGGGGGTCAGGGTGGCTGGTGGTTGGGAATGGAAGAGAGGAGGAAAGCTGCTTGTGTGGGTAGTAGGTAAGGGGAGTTGGTGGTTGTTAATTTGTGGTGGAATTCGGGCAGGAGGGCGAGGGGCGGGCATGGTGCCAGCACAGTCTCTGTGTTGTGTACTAACCTTCATGTCCCTGTGAACTATACCACTTTGGTGACAATGATTTACACTTTCTAGAATCTGCTGTATGCATTGGCTGTGGAGGAGAGAGAGACAAGGCCAGAAGAAGCAAGGGAGGACGAGAGAACACAAGGGAGGACGAGAGAACACAAGGGAGGACGAGAGAACACAAGGGAGGACGAGAGAACACAAGGGAGGACGAGAGAACACAAGGGAGGACGAGAGAACACAAGGGAGGACGAGAGAACACAAGGGAGGACGAGAGAACACAAGGGAGGACGAGAGAACACAAGGGAGGACGAGAGAACACAAGGGAGGACGAGAGAACACAAGGGAGGACGAGAGAACACAAGGGAGGACGAGAGAACACAAGGGAGGACGAGAGAACACAAGGGAGGACGAGAGAACACATCAGAGAACAGAAAAATGGACAGCAAAACTAAAATAATATAAAAATTAAAAATTCAAGAGAGAAGAGTCAAGTTCAGAGTAGAGAGAGAGTAGAGTCAAGTTCACATTTTGTTCTACCTCAAACTTTGGAAAGTGGTAAATCCATTTCTGTCACAATAATTATAAATCATTAACTTCCAATACCAGAAATGGCAAAAGATTTTGGCAATGAGGCCCCTTATCTACTTCCCCAGAGTCAGATGACCTAGTGGATAACAATGTTACGACTGCGTGCAGTTTGAAGGAAGCTGCTACCTAGCGCTAGTGCAAATGCTAACTGACGTTAGCGCAGCGACGAAGTCGGTGGATATCTGCTAGCATGCTCGACTTCCAGCGACTGCTCTTCCAGCGACTGCTCTTCCAGCAACTGCTCTTCCAGCAACTGCTCTTCCAGCAACTGCTCTTCCAGCAACTGCTCTTCCAGCAACTGCTCTTCCAGCAACTGCTCTTCCAGCAACTGCTCTAACCCTAGTTAGCATTTGCTCCTTCATGCAAATGGTATCCATGAGTTCATCTGACTCTGGAGAAGTAGATTCAATGCCAAAATCCCCAAATATCCTTTTACATTGAAAAGTACTTTTTGGTATGAGTAGAAACAGTCAGACTAGAATGAGAGGATTTCAAACTCTCAGGTCATTGTTTGTTAATGAAGAATACTATACAAGCAGACATAGAAGGTACTGTATAGATGTGCAGCCTGGTGATGGGAGAGCAACAGAAAAACAGAAAAACAGAAGATTATCTGTATAAGATACATTACAGACAGCACACACAGATATAACACAGACACCATAACCACTACAGAAACAACGAGAGGGAGGGTGTATACAGTAACACACCTATAGATTATTCATAGTTACAAACTACTATAATTGCTCATTATAGTGTGTGTGTGTGTGAACTGTGTATGCATGTGTTATGTATAAACAGTACATTTATCATTGTCCTCATTAAATTGTGGCATTTTGAAACTAACTAATGATGAAAAATCCTCAACCCAAATACATTCTCTACAATGTGTGGTTTCAGGTCCACTGACGTGTGTTTGACTAGACCAGGAACATAGCTGATGTGAAGAAGGTGTGTCACTACTATGCTACTGCTACTCACTGTTTATTATCTATACATAGTCACTTTACCCCTACCTACATGTACAAATGACCTCAACTAGCCTGTTCCCCCACACATTGACTCTAACGGTACCAGTACCCCGTCTATAGCCTCCACATTGACTCTAACGGTACCGGTACCCCCTGTCTATAGCCTCCACATTGACTCTAACGGTACCGGTACCCCCCCCGTCTATAGCCTCCACATTGACTCTAACGGTACCGGTACCCCCTGTCTATAGCCTCCACATTGACTCTAACGGTACCGGTACCCCCCCCGTCTATAGCCTCCACATTGACTCTAACGGTACCGGTACCCCCCGTCTATAGCCTCCACATTGACTCTAACGGTACCGGTACCCCCCGTCTATAGCCTCCACATTGACTCTAACGGTAACGGTACCCCCCGTCTATAGCCTCCACATTGACTCTAACGGTACCGGTACCCCCCGTCTATAGCCTCCACATTGACTCTAACGGTACCAGTACCCCGTCTATAGCCTCCACATTGACTCTAACGGTACCGGTACCCCCCCGTCTATAGCCTCCACATTGACTCTAACGGTACCAGTACCCCGTCTATAGCCTCCACATTGACTCTAACGGTACCGGTACCCCCCCGTCTATAGCCTCCACATTGACTCTAACGGTACCGGTACCCCCCGTCTATAGCCTCCACATTGACTCTAACGGTACCGGTACCCCCGTCTATAGCCTCCACATTGACTCTAACGGTACCGGTACCTCCCCGTCTATAGCCTCCACATTGACTCTAACGGTACCGGTACCCCCCGTCTATAGCCTCCACATTGACTCTAACGGTACCGGTACCTCCCCGTCTATAGCCTCCACATTGACTCTAACGGTACCGGTACCCCCCGTCTATAGCCTCCACATTGACTCTAACGGTACCGGTACCCCCCGTCTATAGCCTCCACATTGACTCTAACGGTACCAGTACCCCGTCTATAGCCTCCACATTGACTCTTAACGGTACCGGTACCCCCTGTCTATAGCCTCCACATTGACTCTAACGGTACCGGTACCCCCCGTCTATAGCCTCCACATTGACTCTTAACGGTACCGGTACCCCCTGTCTATAGCCTCCACATTGACTCTAACGGTACCCCCTGTCTATAGCCTCCACATTGACTCTTAACGGTACCGGTACCCCCTGTCTATAGCCTCCACATTGACTCTAACGGTAACGGTACCCCCTGTCTATAGCCTCCACATTGACTCTAACGGTACCGGTACCCCCTGTCTATAGCCTCCACATTGACTCTAACGGTACCGGTACCCCCTGTCTATAGCCTCCACATTGACTCTAACGGTACCGGTACCCCCTGTCTATAGCCTCCACATTGACTCTTAACGGTACCGGTACCCCCTGTCTATAGCCTCCACATTGACTCTAACGGTAACGGTACCCCCTGTCTATAGCCTCCACATTGACTCTAACGGTACCGGTACCCCCAGTCTATAGCCTCCACATTGACTCTAACGGTACCGGTACCCCCTGTCTATAGCCTCCACATTGACTCTAACGGTACCGGTACCCCCAGTCTATAGCCTCCACATTGACTCTAACGGTACCGGTACCCCCTGTCTATAGCCTCCACATTGACTCTAACGGTACCGGTACCCCCTGTCTATAGCCTCCACATTGACTCTTAACGGTACCGGTACCCCCTGTCTATAGCCTCCACATTGACTCTAACGGTACCCCCTGTCTATAGCCTCCACATTGACTCTAACGGTAACGGTACCCCCTGTCTATAGCCTCCACATTGACTCTAACGGTACCGGTACCCCCTGTCTATAGCCTCCACATTGACTCTAACGGTACCGGTACCCCCAGTCTATAGCCTCCACATTGACTCTAACGGTAACGGTACCCCCTGTCTATAGCCTCCACATTGACTCTAACGGTACCGGTACCCCCTGTCTATAGCCTCCACATTGACTCTAACGGTAACGGTACCCCCTGTCTATAGCCTCGTTATTGTTATTTTATTGTGTGCATTCTTTACTGCAGTTTATTTGGTAAATATTTTCTTAACTCTTCTTGAACTGCACTGTTGGTTAAGGTCTTGTAAGTCATATTTCACTGTGAGGTCTACACTGTTGGTTAAGGGCTTGTAAGTCATATTTCACTGTGAGGTCTACACTGTTGGCTAAGGGCTTGTAAGTCATATTTCACTGTGAGGTCTACACTGTTGGTTAAGGGCTTGTAAGTCATATTTCACGGTAAGGTCTACACTGTTGGTTAAGGGCTTGTAAGTCATATTTCACGGTAAGGTCTACACTGTTGGCTAAGGGCTTGTAAGTCATATTTCACGGTAAGGTCTACACTGTTGGTTAAGGGCTTGTAAGTCATATTTCACTGTGAGGTCTACACTGTTGGCTAAGGGCTTGTAAGTCATATTTCACGGTAAGGTCTACACTGTTGGCTAAGGGCTTGTAAGTCATATTTCACTGTAAGGTCTACACTGTTGGTTAAGGGCTTGTAAGTCATATTTCACTGTAAGGTCTACACTGTTGGTTAAGGGCTTGTAAGTCATATTTCACTGTAAGGTCTACACTGTTGGTTATTAAGGGCTTGTAAGTCATATTTCACAGTAAGGTCTACACTGTTGGCTAAGGGCTTGTAAGTCATATTTCACTGTAAGGTCTACACTGTTGGTTAAGGGCTTGTAAGTCATATTTCACAGTAAGGTCTACACTGTTGGCTAAGGGCTTGTAAGTAATATTTCACAGTAAGGTCTACACCCTTGCTGTATTCGGTGCATGTGACTAATAAAGTTGGGTTTGATTGGAGTCTGTGTGAGTCTGACCTGGCGTCTGCTTCGCTATAGTACTCTCTGGCTACGATGTCCTCAAACAGCTCCCCACCAGTCACCCTGGAAGAGATGGGAAAATGAGACGTTGTTAATTCCAAGTGAGAAGTTGGGAAAAACAGCGGGAGACCCGGAGAACAGTGTTGCAATTAGCTATGCAAATCTGCCATTCAGGCATCTTCAAGGAAGAGAGAGAAAGGATATGAGATATAAAAAGACGTCTTTTGTTTAATTCATGACAACAATTATGCTTGTGCTTTCTGATCATTAGAATAACACACTCCAATGGTGTTAGAATCTCAACAGTTATTGTTCACACTAGATTGGGAAAGGATGTAAAATATATCACTAGCCACTTTAAACAATGCTACCTAATATAATGTTTACATACCCTACATTATTCATCTCATATGTATACGTATATACTGTACTCTATATCATCTACTGCATCTTTATGTAATACATGTATCACTAGCCACTAACTATGCCACTTTGTTTACATACTCATCTCATATGTATATACTGTACTCGATACCATCTACTGTATCTTGCCTATGCTGCTCTGCACCATCACTCATTCACATCTTTATGTACATATTCTTTATCCCCTTACACTTGTGTATAAGACAGTAGTTTTGGAATTGTTAGTTAGATTACTTGTTGGTTATTACTGCATTGTCGGAACTGGAAGCACAAGCATTTCGCTACACTCGCATTAACCTCTTGAAACTCTGGGGGCGCAATTTCATTTTTGGATGAAAAACGTTCCCGTTTTAAACAAGATATTTTGTCACAAAAAGATGCTCGACTATGCATATAATTGATAGCTTTGGAAAGAAAACTCTGAATTTTCCAGAACTGCAAAGATATTGTCTGTGGGTGCCCTAGAACGGGAGCTACAGGCAAAACCAAGATCAAACGGCAACCAGGAAATCAGCAGGATTTTTGAGGCTCTGTTTTCCATTGTCTCCTTATATGGCTGTGAATGCGAGAGGAATGAGCCTGCCCTTTCTGTCGTTTCCCCAAGGTGTCTGCAGCATTGTGACGTATTTGTAGGCATATCATTGGAAGATTGACCATAAGAGACTACATTTTCCAGGTGTCCGCCCGGTGTCCTCCGTCGAAATTGGTGCGTCTTTTTCAGCTGCTGGTATTTTTCCATGCTATTCTGAGGGGAAAGCAGGCTTCCACGAACTGCATATCAATGAAGAGATATGTGAAAAAACACCTTGAGGATTGATTCTAAACAACGTTTGCCATGTTTCGGTCGATATTATGGAGTTAATTCGGAAAAAGTTTGACGTTTTGGTGACTGAATTTTCGGTTCGTTTCGGTAGCCAAATGTGATGTACAAAACGGAGCGATTTCTCCTACACAAAGATTCTTTCAGGAAAAACTGAACATTTGCTATGTAACTGAGAGTCTCCTCATTGAAAACATCTGAAGCTCTTCAAAGGTAAATGATTTTATTTATTTGGTTATCTGGTTTTTGTGAAAATGTTGCGTGCTAAATGCTACTCAAAATGCTAAGCTAGCTTAGCATACTCTTACACAAATTAGTGATTTGCTATGGTTCAAAAGCATATTTAGAAAATCTGAGATGACAGTGTTGTTAAGAAAAGGCTAAGCTTGAGAGCAGGCACATTATTTTCATTTTATTTGCGATTTTCAGAAATCGTTAACGTTGCGTTATGCTAATGAGCCTTAGGCTTTATTCACGATCCCGGATCCGGGATGGGGAGTATCAAGAGGTTTTAACATCTGCTAACCATGTGTATGTGACAAATAAAATTAGATTTGACTAGATTGGAATGTTGTGTATTACAATGAGCTAAATGTCCCAAATTCCAAGTGTTATTTCAAGGAACTGGGCAACTCAGGAGATGGGAATGCTTCATGTAACCACTCTTGGCACGACACCAGACTAATACTTGTTCAGTGCACACACACACTTAGTATTAGCCTAAGACATAATTTCATGGTAAAGGTTATAGGGAACTTAAGGTCACAACAGTTCATCTCGAAGACTTCAGGTTTGACCATGCAAATATCACTCCAAGACAATTTGTTTCCGATTTTAGCGTTTCTATTTTTCATTCCCATTCATTTGATAAAGTAGTCCCTCCTGTTTGTGTGTGACTTTAGTTTCTCTTTTCACCCATGCATAATTTTCTGTTCCTAAATTTAAACCACTGTTGCACAATACTATGCTATTTTTTCTCTTTATGTAAGCTCTATTGTTACTTATCAAAGATTTGTCCAAGTCATTGTCCCCAAAACTCTATCCAAACAACCTTTCTCTGGCCTACTGTCACATCCGACAAACCACAGGCATTCTCACAATGCTTTCAATTTGTTCCACATAATGCACTAGTAAGAAGTGGTCATTCATTGAATGGAGGAACACATTAAAATATAAAATGGCAGGCAGGTGGATATAATAAAAGTTGTTTTTAAATGTACCTCTTCTATTCACGGTCAATGTGATTTAGCCTCACTGCAGTTTTGTTTGTTGTCATTCTTTACTTGGGTAAAAATAGAGAAAAGCTTTCATCCCTGATCTGATACTTTTCTTAATTATTTTTTTAACAGCCCATTAGTCAAATGAAATGCAGCATTTAAAATATATTGGAACTGATTTCCCCTTCCAGCTATCAAATAAAACACTGCCAAACTGCTACCAACACACAAGAGACAGGGGTAGAGAGAGAGGAAGTCATGGTAATGGTCTTCTTCTGAAGTTCTATTGATCTGTGTCAAAAATGTTTGAAATATGGAGCCAATATGCGATGGTGACAGAGTATATAGAGCAACGAGAGCGAGAGAGAGAGCGCAGCGAGAGAGAGAGCGCAGCGAGAGAGAGAGCGCAGAGCGAGAGAGAGCGAGAGAGAGCGAGAGAGAGCGAGAGAGAGCGAGAGAGAGCGAGAGAGAGCGAGAGAGAGCAAGAGAGAGCGAGAGAGAGCGAGAGAGAGAGAGAGAGAGAGAGCTGTAGTGAAGGAACACTAATCAAATCCCTCAGGTCAGGGTTCAAACTGATTTATAAGAGGCTAGGCAAACAAAAGTCTGAATCATACTGTAATATGTCCCCTTTAGATGACTCAGATGTCCTCAAACTCTGGGGCAGTTATAGGCTTTAACTTCGGTAAATTTATGTAAGTAAGGTATTTTTTATTTTGAATACATTTGCAAACATTTCTAAAAAACGGTTTTGTCATGATTGTTTTTTTTAAATCAATTTTAGAATAAGACTGTAATTTAACAACATTTTGAAAAATCCAGGCCCACCCACCGGGGAGCCAGGCCCAGCCAATCAGAATTAGTTTCCCTCCAAAAAAGGGCTTTAACATTAGATTCTCTGGCAACATCTCTGGTGGACATTCCTGCAGTCAGCATGTCCATTGAACACTCCCTCAAAACTTGAGACATCTGTGAAATTGTGTTGTGACAAAACTTCACATTATGGCCTTTTATTGTCCCCAGCACAAGGTGCACCTGTGTAATTATTATGTTGTTTAATGAGCTTCTTAATATACCACATCTGTCAGGTAGATGGATTATCTTGGCAAAGGAGAAATGCTCACTAACAGGGATGTAAACAAACTTGTGCACAAAATTTGAGCATTTGTAACATTTCTGAGATCTTTTATTTCAGCTCATGAAACCAGCACTTTACATGTTGCGTTTATATTTTTTGTTCAGTGTATATGGATTTTTTTCAAGCTTGACCAGCTCTGGACCAATAGGAAGTGTAATGCACCCTTTTCCATTGGTTATGTAAATTCCCCAGAAGGGAGCAGTGAAGTGACAAGAGAACAGAGAAAAGAAAGAGCGAGTTGATGGAGAGAAGACGGTAAACAGATGCTAGGAGAGGTCATCTACGGATCTGTGTTAGTTATTCCCAAGCCTGGAGAGATTCTAGAGACACACACACACACACGGACAAAATATAATTAGTATTCAGGTTTATCTAACAATGACTACATTTACAGTGTGCATACAACCAAGGAACATGGTGTAGCAAAGAGCTGAGTACACAGTACTCATACAGTACTCATACAGTACACCGGTACATACACAAACATCAGTGATTCCTGTGTAGTGTTATAATATCCATTCGTGCACACACACACACACACACACACACACACACACACACACACTGAATAAGATAATTCTGTAATAAAGCAGTAATGGAGAGTGTGTTGGGGAGGAGAGCAGGGGGAGTGAGGACATGAAACAGATGGAGGAGGACGACGACACCGGGGGAACATGCCCGCTGCTAATCTCCCATGATGCCCCACTGACAGGAGGACAACGCCGTCCTGCGTTTTGCTCTGGTGGAAATGTTTGCCAGCTTTGTTTACCTTACCTAAGCTCATGCGGCAGGGTAGCCTAATGGTTAGAGCGTTGGACTAGTAACCGAAAGGTTGCAAGTTCGAATCCCCGAGCACAAATCTGGTACAAATCTGTCGTTCTGCCCCTGAACAGGCAGTTAACCCACTGTTCCTAGGCTGTCATTGAAAATAAGAATTTGTTCTTAACTGACTTGCCTAGTAAAATAAAGGTAAAATAAAAAATGCCCTGTGTGTGTATTTGAAGAGTTACACTGTGTCTACAGTGATCAGATTTCTTCTCTTAGTCTCTTCTAACTGTGGGTTACATTGATTAAACCCAAATAACCTATTCACTTTTGAAGTAAGAATAGTTTCTAAATCCAATAACACTGCAGGCCTACTGAACTAGGTGTTTAAGGATACTGTACATATCTTAGAAAGCCACGAAGGGATTGCATTGTTTCTGGTCACTGTAGGACATTGTGGCTGAAGCTATGTCTTGCATACACCACTGGTCGGATGGTTGGGGTCGATTATACTGGTCAGATGGTTGGGGTCGACGGTGGGTTATACACCACTGGTTGGGGTCGACGGTGGGTTATACACCACTGGTTGGGGTCGACGGTGGGTTATACACCACTGGTTGGGGTCGACGGTGGGTTATACCACTGGTTGAGGTCGACGGTGGGTTATACACCACTGGTTGGGGTCGACGGTAGGTTATACACCACTGGTTGGGGTCGACGGTGGGTTACACACCACTGGTTGGGGTCGACGGTGGGTTACACACCACTGGTTGGGGTCGACGGTGGGTTACACACCACTGGTTGGGGTCGACGGTGGGTTACACACCACTGGTTGGGGTCGACGGTGGGTTACACACCACTGGTTGGGGTCGACGGTGGGTTACACACCACTGGTTGGGGTCGACGGTGGGTTATACACCACTGGTCGGATGGTTGGGGTCGACGGTGGGTTATACACCACTGGTTGGGGTCGACGGTGGGTTATACACCACTGGTTGGGGTCGACGGTGGGTTATACACCACTGGTTGGGGTCGACGGTGGGTTATACCACTGGTTGAGGTCGACGGTGGGTTATACACCACTGGTTGGGGTCGACGGTAGGTTATACACCACTGGTTGGGGTCGACGGTGGGTTACACACCACTGGTTGGGGTCGACGGTGGGTTACACACCACTGGTTGGGGTCGACGGTGGGTTACACACCACTGGTTGGGGTCGACGGTGGGTTACACCACTGGTTGGGGTCGACGGTGGGTTACACCACTGGTTGGGGTCGACGGTGGGTTATACACCACTGGTCGGATGGTTGGGGTCGACGGTGGGTTATACACCACTGGTTGGGGTCGACGGTGGGTTATACACCACTGGTTGGGGTCGACGGTGGCTTATACACCACTGGTTGGGGTCGACGGTGGCTTATACACCACTGGTTGGGGTCGACGGTGGCTTATACACCACTGGTTGGGGTCGACGGTGGGTTATACACCACTGGTTGGGGTCGACGGTGGGTTATACACCACTGGTTGGGGTCGACGGTGGCTTATACACCACTGGTTGGGGTCGACGGTGGCTTATACACCACTGGTTGGGGTCGACGGTGGCTTATACACCACTGGTTGGGGTCGACGGTGGCTTATACACCACTGGTTGGGGTCGACGGTGGCTTATACACCACTGGTTGGGGTCGACGGTGGGTTATACACCACTGGTTGGGGTCGACGGTGGGTTATACACCACTGGTTGGGGTCGACGGTGGGTTACACCACTGGTTGGGGTCGACGGTGTGTTACACCACTGGTTGGGGTCGACGGTGGGTTATACACCACTGGTTGGGGTCGACGGTGGGTTACACCACTGGTTGGGGTCGACGGTGTGTTACACCACTGGTTGGGGTCGACGGTGTGTTACACCACTGGTTGGGGTCGACGGTGGGTTACACCACTGGTTGGGGTCGACGGTGGGTTACACCACTGGTTGGGGTCGACGGTGGGTTACACCACTGGTTGGGGTCGACGGTGGGTTACACCACTGGTTGGGGTCGACGGTGGGTTACACCACTGGTTGGGGTCGACGGTGTGTTACTCCACTGGTTGGGGTAGACGGTGTGTTACTCCACTGGTTGGGGTAGACGGTGTGTTACTCCACTGGTCAGATGGTTGGGGTAGACGGTGTGTTACTCCACTGGTTGGGGTAGACGGTGTGTTACTCCACTGGTCAGATGGTTGGGGTAGACGGTGTGTTACTCCACTGGTTGGGGTAGACGGTGTGTTACACCACTGGTCGGATGGTTGGGGTCGACGGTGGGTTATACACCACTGGTTGGATGGTTGGGGTCGACGGTGTGTTACACCACTGGTTGGGGTCGACGGTGTGTTACACCACTGGTTGGGGTCGACAGTGGGTTATACACCACTGGTTGGGGTCGACGGTGGGTTATACACCACTGGTTGGGGTCGACGGTGGGTTATACACCACTGGTTGGGGTCGACGGTGGGTTATACACCACTGGGCAGATGGTTGGGGTCGACGGTGGGTTATACACCACTGGGCAGATGGTTGGGGTCGATTATATTGAAAGAAACATTGTACTTACAAGTCAAAGACCAGGTAGTGGAATCCCTCCTCTGATATGCTGTCATGGAGCCTCACTGTGTGATAGAGAGCGAGAGGAGGGGGGAGGGGATGAGAGCAAGCAAGAGAAAGCGGAGTGGGGGGGTGGTGAGAGCGAGCGGGGATGATGAGAGCGAGCGAGAGGGGAATGGCATGAGAGCAAACGAGTGAGAGAGAGGGGTGAGGGGAAGAGAGAGAGAGAAAGCAAAAGTCTGATTAGAAATTATGCCCTTCAGACGGAACCATTTAGTCATCCAGTCGGTGTGTGTGTGTCTTTGTAGCCCGCTGCTTGGCTGTGTGTGTCTTTGTCGCCCGCTGCTTGGCTGTGTGTGTCTTTGTCGCCCGCTGCTTGGCTGTGTGTGTCTTTGTCGCCCGCTGCTTGGCTGTGTGTGTCTTTGTCGCCCGCTGCTTGGCTGTGTGTGTCTTTGTCGCCCGCTGCTTGGCTGTGTGTGTCTTTGTCGCCCGCGGCTTGGCTGTGTGTGTCTTTGTCGCCCGCTGCTTGGCTGTGTGTGTCTTTGTCGCCCGCTGCTTGGCTGTGTGTGTCTTTGTCGCCCGCTGCTTGGCTGTGTGTGTCTTTGTCGCCCGCTGCTTGGCTGTGTGTGTCTTTGTCGCCCGCTGCTTGGCTGTGTGTGTCTTTGTAGCTCGCTGCTTGGCTGTGTGTGTCTTTGTCGCTCGCTGCTTGGCTGTGTGTGTCTTTGTCGCTCGCTGCTTGGCTGTGTGTGTCTTTGTCGCTCGCTGCTTGGCTGTGTGTGTCTTTGTCGCTCGCTGCTTGGCTGTGTGTGTCTTTGTCGCTCGCTGCTTGGCTGTGTGTGTCTTTGTCGCTCGCTGCTTGGCTGTGTGTGTCTTTGTAGCTCGCTGCTTGGCTGTGTGTGTCTTTGTAGCTCGCTGCTTGGCTGTGTGTGTCTTTGTAGCTCGCTGCTTGGCTGTGTGTGTCTTTGTAGCCCGCTGCTTGGCTGTGTAGCCCGCTGCTTGGCTGTGTGTGTCTGTGTAGCCCGCTGCTTGGCTGTGTGTGTCTGTGTAGCCCGCTGCTTGGCTGTGTGTGTCTGTGTAGCCCGCTGCTTGGCTGTGTGTGTCTGTGTAGCCCGCTGCTTGGCTGTGTGTGTCTGTGTAGCCCGCTGCTTGGCTGTGTGTGTCTGTGTAGCCCGCTGCTTGGCTGTGTGTGTCTGTGTAGCCCGCTGCTTGGCTGTGTGTGTCTGTGTATCTCGCTGCTTGGCTATGTGTAGATCTGTGTAGCCCGCTGCCTGGCTGTGTAGGTCTGTGTAGCCCGCTGCTTGACTGCGTAGGTCTGTGTAGCCCGCTGCTTGACTGTGAGTGTAGTCTGCATGTGTAGTCTGCTGCTTGTGTGTGTGTGTGTGTAGTCTGCTGTGTGTGTGTGTGTGTGTGTATAGTCTGCTGCTTGTGTGTGTGTGTGTATAGTCTGCTGCTTGTGTGTGTGTGTATAGTCTGCTGCTTGTGTGTGTGTGTGTGTGTGTGTGTGTGTATAGTCTGCTGCTTGTGTGTGTGTGTGTGTGTAGAGTCTGCTGCTTGTGTGTGTGTGTGTGTGTAGAGTCTGCTGCTTGTGTGTGTGTGTGTGTGTGTGTGTGTGTGTGTGTGTAGAGTCTGCTGTGTGTGTGTGTGTGTGTGTGTGTGTGTGTGTGTGTGTGTGTGTGTGTGTGTGTAGTCTGTGTGTCAGGCAAAGAAAAGAAAAAAAGTCAGTGAGGAAGAGAAACTCATCCATTACACAAATGACCCTGATTTAAACGTTCTCGCTCCTGCCTGACTCAATTGAATCCATAATAAACCTTGGAGGCCATACAAACTCCCCATTCATCTCACGGAGACAGACTCAGAACACAATACCGCAGGGTTTACACTAATGGTAATACACATCCTAAACTTGTTCAATGGACATTTCCTTTAATGTGTCAGCAGATGTCTTGATGTATTGTGTCATATCAGCCCACTTCCCAACACATCAATCAATAATGAACGCTTAACCACATCAATATCACGTCCTATAGCGTACAAAACGTTTCCATATGACGATCACATCATACAGGACGTATAAATGCTTCCTGTTGAAATATGACCCCGTTGAGAGTTCACTGAACTGTATTTGGAGCAGTCTGCCTCGATACGTCTTTATATAACCCCGATGTCCTATAGTCTATACATGAGGGGTTCACAACCAGGGTTCTTCTTAGATCCTCAAAGTTCTCTGAAGAACCTTAGAAAATTGCCCCCCCAAAAAGGTTCTTCCAAGAACCCCATAGGTGGGGTTCATCGAGGAACCTCCTTAGTTGGTGGGGGTTCTTGCAGGAGCCGAACTGCCCAACAGAAACATTTTGATTTGAATTTAAAAGGACAGCAGGTACAGGCACTTAACTGAACATTGTAAAGATCTCAATATAAAAAAGGTAAGGTTTGTCCCTTGTAGGATCTAAATTAATATTGTTTTATGATGATACCATCTGTCTTTTCATATTTGTGCAAGTCTTTCTTAAAACAGAAAATGAACACAATTGAATGGATATCAATCAACAAATAGGTAAGAACGTGTCGGCTATAAGAACATGTTGAAGGCTGGCTGTATTGGGTGCAGATGACTGAACTGCTGACTTGTGTCCATGTCTGCAGGTATACAAACAAGGAGGCGTACAAAGGTATGTCAATTGGTATTGTTATATTACGGAGATCACATGTAGTATCCTCTTCCCTTTCCTCTTCAATGAATATCCCACAGGCCTCTACATTATGGACTTAGAACGGTTTCCTCACAGTTTTAATCTGAAGAACCCCTAAAGGATCCTCCAGGAACCGTTACTTATTTACAGCGTACAGCATCTTAATGCCAAGGGCTACACGGGTCACCATGCAGGAAACAGCCAGTCAGGTGTTACCGTCTTTCAGTTGGTCAGCAGGACAGGCCGAGTGGTCAACAGGCCCAGCCAAATCTCGGTTCTATTCTTAGGGTTTTGGGTCTCTGAACAGGTGTCGCACAGCTATTTTGGCCTGATCCTCTGCACAGATGAACACAACCCTTGGAGAGGGATGACCATGAGGAGACCTTGCCATGGTTGGTATGTTAGGTTTATATGGTACAACCAATTAGCCAGCCATCAGTGTAATTAACACACAAGAGGAAAACGACTTCCCTGGGTGATATTATACAGATGGATGGCAGTGACTGACCTTCAGAATGGAGCGAGCGAGAGAGAGATGGGGGTGAGAGAGATGGAGAGGGGGGAGAAAGGAAAAGGTGGAGGTCAGGGAAAAATAAAAAATGGCCAGTGTGAAGCACGATAGAGGGAGGAGAAAGGACAGGAATCCCCTTGGGTCCCAGTCGGAGATAACATCCCGCCTCCGAGGCATCTAATGAGGCAATCGCTACACGCACCAGCCAATCAGAGAATGAAACTGAGACGGATGGATGTTCAGACAGAGTAAAGATGGCATACTGTGGCAATATGGGAACTTCCTTTGTTACACTCTTAGAAGAAAGAAAAAAAGGTGCTATCTCGAACCAAAAAGGGTTCTTTCGGCTTTGAAAAACCCTTGTTGGTGCCACTTAGAGCTCTTTTGGTTTTCAAGTAAAACCGTGTTGGGTTCCACGTCCAAGCCTTTTCACAGAGGGTTCTACATGGAACCCAAAATGGTTCAACCTGGAACCCAAAATGGTTCTCCTATGGGGACAGCTGAAGAACCCTTTTGGAACCCTTTTTTCTAAGAGTAGAATCACTTGGGTTATTATCTCTATAGCTAGGCCCTTGAAGGGTAGGGTTTGAGACATCACCCTGTGAGGGTACAGTATGAAACCTGAGATTATTTAGACACTCAATTGGCAGGACAGTAATCCATCATGCTAGGCATTCATGTTATCCTGTTTGATCGGACAATTAATCTTGATGGTTGTATAGTCTTCTCAAATAAAACTGTGTGAACTCAGCGTTACTCTGTATCCTGATCCCTCTTTTGACGAACCCAAAGAATATTTAAAAGGCAGCTTTTTTGCAACGTTGCAAAAATGTGAAACATTTTGTTCTAAAATTTAGGAGAAAAGCTCATCCATGCTTTTGTCACTTCTACATTAGACTACTGCAACGCTCTACTCTCCAGTGACCCGGATAAAGTCCTAAATAAACTTCAGTTAGTGCTAAACACGGCTGCAAGAATCTATGTATCATATTATTCCAGTGCTAGCCGCTCTACAAAGGCTTCCTGTTAAGGCGAGGGCTGATTTCAAGGTTTTACTGCTAACCTACAAAGCGTTACATGGGCTTTCTCCTACCTATCTCTCGAATTTGGTCCTGCCGTACATACCTACACGTACGCTACGGTCACAAGATGCAGACCTCCTAATTGTCCCCAGAATTTTTAAGCATCTCAGCTGTTGGCAGGGCTTTCTCCTATAGAGCTCCATTTGTATGGAATGGTCTGCCTATCCATGCGAGAGACGCAGACTCGGTCTCAACCTTTAAGTCATTACTGAACACTCATCGCTTCAGTAGGTCCTATGATTGAGTGTAGTCTGGCCCAGGGGTGTGAAGGTGAACGGCAAGACACTGGAGCAATGTACCACCCTTGCTGTCTCTGCCTGACAGGCTCCTTTCTCTCCACTGGGATTCTCTGCCTCTGACCCTATTACGGGGGCTGAGTCACTGGCTTACGAGTGACCTTCAATGCCGTCACTAAGAAGGGTGCGTCATGTCATGCCTTTTCTTCGCTATACACAACTTGAGTGGGTTGCGTCACTTCCTGTCCGGCCTTGCGTACCCTCGGGCTTGTGCACTGGAGGAGATCTTCGTGGGCTATACTCAGCCTTGTCTCAGGGTAGTCAAGTTGGTGGTCTTTTGATATCCCTCTAGTGGTGTGGGGTGGCAATAATAATAGCTCCAGGACTGACACACAGTCCCCCCCCCCCTCCATATCATCGTCTTGTTCTTCTGCCCCCCACATCCTTCTCTTCCCGGGAAAGAACAAACCGTGTGAAAACAACCACACCAACACCCAGTGTGGTCATCAAGTCTTACAGTGCCTTGGCCTTCGTATGTCCCTTGGCAGCCCGCAAGGGACTGGGAGAACGTGGGCGAGGTCTGGTTAACAGACTTTCAATGTTTATTTACCCAGGATCCACCTAAAAATGGCTTTGGGGCGTATCAAGGTTGGTTCCCTTCAAAATGGGGATAGCCTACATGGGAGCGTGTGGAGGTGGGGGTTTATCCCTGAGGCGTGAGATATCTTGGGGATGGACACATTGCTGTTTTACCAGGCAAAAGGCCAGTTCTTCCTAACTTTTTTTTGCCATGGATGATGGGACAGTTTCTTTGGCACAGTGGGCTGGCAAGGACTGAGACAGACGGTCAAGTGTGTGTGTGGGCGCGCGCTCGCATGTGTATTATGGAATAACAGTGCGATTGTCTTACTGCTACCAGTGAAGTGCCAGCTGGTATCATCGGACATGGCTCCAGTGTCCTGAATCACCACCCCCGTCTCAGTCTCCAGTATCTATGCTGCAATAGTCTGTGCGCCAGGGGCTTGGGTCAGTCTGCCCTATCTGGTGTGTTTTCCTCCAGTATTCCTATCTGGTGTGCATTCCTCCTGTATTCCTACCTGGTGTGTTTTCCTATCTGGTGTGCATTCCTCCTGTATTCCTATCTGGTGTGTTTTCCTCCTGTATTCCTATCTGGTGTGCATTCCTCCTGTATTCCTACCTGGTGTGCATTCCTCCTGTATTCCTACCTGGTGTGCATTCCTCCTGTATTCCTACCTGGTGTGCATTCCTCCTGTATTCCTACCTGGTGTGCATTCCTCCAGTATTCCTATCTGGTGTGCATTCCTCCAGTATTCCTATCTGGTGTGCATTCCTCCAGTATTCCTATCTGGTGTGCTTTCCTCCTGTATTCCTATCTGGTGTGTTTTCCTCCTGTATTCCTACCTGGTGTGTTTTCCTCCAGTATTCCTATCTGGTGTGCATTCCTATCTGGTGTGCATTCCTATCTGGTGTGCATTCCTCCTGTATTCCTACCTGGTGTGCATTCCTCCTGTATTCCTACCTGGTGTGCATTCCTCCTGTATTCCTATCTGGTGTGCATTCCTCCAGTATTCCTACCTGGTGTGCATTCCTCCTGTATTCCTATCTGGTGTGCATTCCTCCAGTATTCCTACCTGGTGTGCATTCCTCCTGTATTCCTACCTGGTGTGCATTCCTCCTGTATTCCTATCTGGTGTGCATTCCTCCTGTATTCCTATCTGGTGTGCATTCCTCCTGTATTCCTATCTGGTGTGCATTCCTCCAGTATTCCTACCTGGTGTGCATTCCTCCTGTATTCCTACCTGGTGTGCATTCCTCCTGTATTCCTATCTGGTGTGCATTCCTCCTGTATTCCTATCTGGTGTGTTTTCCTCCTGTATTCCTACCTGGTGTGTTTTCCTCCAGTATTCCTATCTGGTGTGCATTCCTATCTGGTGTGCATTCCTCCTGTATTCCTACCTGGTGTGCATTCCTCCTGTATTCCTACCTGGTGTGCATTCCTCCTGTATTCCTATCTGGTGTGCATTCCTCCAGTATTCCTACCTGGTGTGCATTCCTCCTGTATTCCTATCTGGTGTGCATTCCTCCAGTATTCCTACCTGGTGTGCATTCCTCCTGTATTCCTACCTGGTGTGCATTCCTCCTGTATTCATACCTGGTGTGCATTCCTCCTGTATTCCTATCTGGTGTGCATTCCTCCAGTATTCCTACCTGGTGTGCATTCCTCCTGTATTCCTATCTGGTGTGCATTCCTCCAGTATTCCTACCTGGTGTGCATTCCTCCTGTATTCCTACCTGGTGTGCATTCCTCCTGTATTCCTATCTGGTGTGCATTCCTCCTGTATTCCTATCTGGTGTGCATTCCTCCAGTATTCCTACCTGGTGTGCATTCCTCCTGTATTCCTACCTGGTGTGCATTCCTCCTGTATTCCTACCTGGTGTGCATTCCTCCTGTATTCCTATCTGGTGTGCATTCCTCCAGTATTCCTTCCTGGTGTGTATTCCTACCTGGTGTGCATTCCTCCTGTATTCCTACCTGGTGTGCATTCCTCCTGTATTCCTTCCTGGTGTGCATTCCTCCAGTATTCCTTCCTGGTGTGTATTCCTATCTGGTGTGTTTTCCTCCAGTATTCTTTCCTGGCGTGTATTCCTTCCTGGTGTGTTTTCCTCCAGTATTCCTTCCTGGTGTGTTTTCCTCCAGTATTCCTATCGGGTGTGTTTTCCTCCAGTATTCCTATCGGGTGTGCTTTCCTCCAGTATTCCTATCGGGTGTGCTTTCCTCCAGTATTCCTATCGGGTGTGCTTTCCTCCAGTATTCCTATCGGGTGTGCTTTCCTCCAGTATTCCTATCTGGTGTGTTTTCCTATCTGGTGTGTTTTCCTCCAGTATTCCTATCTGGTGTGTTTTCCTATCTGGTGTGTTTTCCTCCAGTATTCCTATCTGGTGTGTTTTCCTATCTGGTGTGTTTTCCTCCAGTATTCCTATCTGGTGTGTTTTCCTATCTGGTGTGTTTTCCTCCAGTATTCCTATCTGGTGTGTTTTCCTCCAGTATTCCTATCTGGTGTGCATTCCTCCAGTATTCCTTCCTGGTGTGTATTCCTATCTGGTGTGTTTTCCTCCAGTATTCTTTCCTGGCGTGTATTCCTTCCTGGTGTGTTTTCCTCCAGTATTCCTTCCTGGTGTGTTTTCCTCCAGTATTCCTATCGGGTGTTTTCCTCCAGTATTCCTATCGGGTGTGCTTTCCTCCAGTATTCCTATCGGGTGTGCTTTCCTCCAGTATTCCTATCGGGTGTGTTTTCCTCCCGTATTCCTATCTGGTGTGTTTTCCTCCAGTATTCCTTCCTGGTGTGTTTTCCTCCAGTATTCCTTCCTGGTGTGTTTTCCTCCAGTATTCCTTCCTGGTGTGTATTCCTATCTGGTGTGCATTCCTCCAGTATTCTTTCCTGGCGTGTATTCCTTCCTGGTGTGTATTCCTATCTGGTGTGCATTCCTCCTGTATTCCTACCTGGTGTGCATTCCTCCTGTATTCCTACCTGGTGTGCATTCCTCCTGTATTCCTACCTGGTGTGCATTCCTCCTGTATTCCTACCTGGTGTGCATTCCTCCTGTATTCCTATCTGGTGTGCATTCCTCCAGTATTCCTATCTGGTGTGCATTCCTCCTGTATTCCTACCTGGTGTGCATTCCTCCTGTATTCCTACCTGGTGTGCATTCCTCCTGTATTCCTATCTGGTGTGCATTCCTCCAGTATTCCTACCTGGTGTGCATTCCTCCTGTATTCCTATCTGGTGTGCATTCCTCCAGTATTCCTACCTGGTGTGCATTCCTCCTGTATTCCTACCTGGTGTGCATTCCTCCTGTATTCCTATCTGGTGTGCATTCCTCCTGTATTCCTATCTGGTGTGCATTCCTCCAGTATTCCTACCTGGTGTGCATTCCTCCTGTATTCCTACCTGGTGTGCATTCCTCCTGTATTCCTATCTGGTGTGCTTTCCTCCTGTATTCCTATCTGGTGTGTTTTCCTCCTGTATTCCTACCTGGTGTGTTTTCCTCCAGTATTCCTATCTGGTGTGCATTCCTATCTGGTGTGCATTCCTCCTGTATTCCTACCTGGTGTGCATTCCTCCTGTATTCCTACCTGGTGTGCATTCCTCCTGTATTCCTATCTGGTGTGCATTCCTCCAGTATTCCTACCTGGTGTGCATTCCTCCTGTATTCCTATCTGGTGTGCATTCCTCCAGTATTCCTACCTGGTGTGCATTCCTCCTGTATTCCTACCTGGTGTGCATTCCTCCTGTATTCCTACCTGGTGTGCATTCCTCCTGTATTCCTATCTGGTGTGCATTCCTCCAGTATTCCTACCTGGTGTGCATTCCTCCTGTATTCCTATCTGGTGTGCATTCCTCCAGTATTCCTACCTGGTGTGCATTCCTCCTGTATTCCTACCTGGTGTGCATTCCTCCTGTATTCCTATCTGGTGTGCATTCCTCCTGTATTCCTATCTGGTGTGCATTCCTCCTGTATTCCTATCTGGTGTGCATTCCTCCAGTATTCCTACCTGGTGTGCATTCCTCCTGTATTCCTACCTGGTGTGCATTCCTCCTGTATTCCTATCTGGTGTGCATTCCTCCTGTATTCCTACCTGGTGTGCATTCCTCCTGTATTCCTACCTGGTGTGCATTCCTCCTGTATTCCTACCTGGTGTGCATTCCTCCTGTATTCCTACCTGGTGTGCATTCCTCCTGTATTCCTACCTGGTGTGCATTCCTCCTGTATTCCTACCTGGTGTGCATTCCTCCTGTATTCCTATCTGGTGTGCATTCCTCCTGTATTCCTACCTGGTGTGCATTCCTCCTGTATTCCTACCTGGTGTGCATTCCTCCTGTATTCCTATCTGGTGTGCATTCCTCCTGTATTCCTATCTGGTGTGCATTCCTCCTGTATTCCTATCTGGTGTGCATTCCTCCTGTATTCCTACCTGGTGTGCATTCCTCCTGTATTCCTATCTGGTGTGTATTCCTCCAGTATTCCTACCTGGTGTGCATTCCTCCTGTATTCCTACCTGGTGTGCATTCCTCCTGTATTCCTACCTGGTGTGCATTCCTCCTGTATTCCTACCTGGTGTGCATTCCTCCTGTATTCCTACCTGGTGTGCATTCCTCCTGTATTCCTATCTGGTGTGCATTCCTCCAGTATTCCTTCCTGGTGTGTATTCCTACCTGGTGTGCATTCCTCCTGTATTCCTACCTGGTGTGCATTCCTCCTGTATTCCTTCCTGGTGTGCATTCCTCCAGTATTCCTTCCTGGTGTGTATTCCTATCTGGTGTGTTTTCCTCCAGTATTCTTTCCTGGCGTGTATTCCTTCCTGGTGTGTTTTCCTCCAGTATTCCTTCCTGGTGTGTTTTCCTCCAGTATTCCTATCGGGTGTGTTTTCCTCCAGTATTCCTATCGGGTGTGCTTTCCTCCAGTATTCCTATCGGGTGTGCTTTCCTCCAGTATTCCTATCGGGTGTGCTTTCCTCCAGTATTCCTATCGGGTGTGCTTTCCTCCAGTATTCCTATCTGGTGTGTTTTCCTATCTGGTGTGTTTTCCTCCAGTATTCCTATCTGGTGTGTTTTCCTATCTGGTGTGTTTTCCTCCAGTATTCCTATCTGGTGTGTTTTCCTATCTGGTGTGTTTTCCTCCAGTATTCCTATCTGGTGTGTTTTCCTATCTGGTGTGTTTTCCTCCAGTATTCCTATCTGGTGTGTTTTCCTCCAGTATTCCTATCTGGTGTGCATTCCTCCAGTATTCCTTCCTGGTGTGTATTCCTATCTGGTGTGTTTTCCTCCAGTATTCTTTCCTGGCGTGTATTCCTTCCTGGTGTGTTTTCCTCCAGTATTCCTTCCTGGTGTGTTTTCCTCCAGTATTCCTATCGGGTGTGTTTTCCTCCAGTATTCCTATCGGGTGTGCTTTCCTCCAGTATTCCTATCGGGTGTGCTTTCCTCCAGTATTCCTATCGGGTGTGTTTTCCTCCCGTATTCCTATCTGGTGTGTTTTCCTCCAGTATTCCTTCCTGGTGTGTTTTCCTCCAGTATTCCTTCCTGGTGTGTTTTCCTCCAGTATTCCTTCCTGGTGTGTATTCCTATCTGGTGTGCATTCCTCCAGTATTCTTTCCTGGCGTGTATTCCTTCCTGGTGTGTATTCCTATCTGGTGTGCATTCCTCCTGTATTCCTACCTGGTGTGCATTCCTCCTGTATTCCTACCTGGTGTGCATTCCTCCTGTATTCCTACCTGGTGTGCATTCCTCCTGTATTCCTACCTGGTGTGCATTCCTCCTGTATTCCTATCTGGTGTGCATTCCTCCAGTATTCCTATCTGGTGTGCATTCCTCCTGTATTCCTACCTGGTGTGCATTCCTCCTGTATTCCTACCTGGTGTGCATTCCTCCTGTATTCCTATCTGGTGTGCATTCCTCCAGTATTCCTACCTGGTGTGCATTCCTCCTGTATTCCTATCTGGTGTGCATTCCTCCAGTATTCCTACCTGGTGTGCATTCCTCCTGTATTCCTACCTGGTGTGCATTCCTCCTGTATTCCTATCTGGTGTGCATTCCTCCTGTATTCCTATCTGGTGTGCATTCCTCCAGTATTCCTACCTGGTGTGCATTCCTCCTGTATTCCTACCTGGTGTGCATTCCTCCTGTATTCCTATCTGGTGTGCATTCCTCCTGTATTCCTATCTGGTGTGCATTCCTCCTGTATTCCTATCTGGTGTGCATTCCTCCTGTATTCCTACCTGGTGTGCATTCCTCCTGTATTCCTACCTGGTGTGCATTCCTCCTGTATTCCTATCTGGTGTGCATTCCTCCTGTATTCCTATCTGGTGTGCATTCCTCCAGTATTCCTACCTGGTGTGCATTCCTCCTGTATTCCTACCTGGTGTGCATTCCTCCTGTATTCCTACCTGGTGTGCATTCCTCCTGTATTCCTACCTGGTGTGCATTCCTCCTGTATTCCTACCTGGTGTGCATTCCTCCTGTATTCCTACCTGGTGTGCATTCCTCCTGTATTCCTACCTGGTGTGCATTCCTCCTGTATTCCTACCTGGTGTGCATTCCTCCTGTATTCCTACCTGGTGTGCATTCCTCCTGTATTCCTTCCTGGTGTGCATTCCTCCAGTATTCCTTCCTGGTGTGTATTCCTATCTGGTGTGTTTTCCTCCAGTATTCTTTCCTGGCGTGTATTCCTTCCTGGTGTGTTTTCCTCCAGTATTCCTTCCTGGTGTGTTTTCCTCCAGTATTCCTATCGGGTGTGTTTTCCTCCAGTATTCCTATCGGGTGTGCTTTCCTCCAGTATTCCTATCGGGTGTGCTTTCCTCCAGTATTCCTATCGGGTGTGCTTTCCTCCAGTATTCCTATCGGGTGTGCTTTCCTCCAGTATTCCTATCGGGTGTGCTTTCCTCCAGTATTCCTATCTGGTGTGTTTTCCTATCTGGTGTGTTTTCCTCCAGTATTCCTATCTGGTGTGTTTTCCTATCTGGTGTGTTTTCCTCCAGTATTCCTATCTGGTGTGTTTTCCTATCTGGTGTGTTTTCCTCCAGTATTCCTATCTGGTGTGTTTTCCTATCTGGTGTGTTTTCCTCCAGTATTCCTATCTGGTGTGTTTTCCTCCAGTATTCCTATCTGGTGTGCATTCCTCCAGTATTCCTTCCTGGTGTGTATTCCTATCTGGTGTGTTTTCCTCCAGTATTCTTTCCTGGCGTGTATTCCTTCCTGGTGTGTTTTCCTCCAGTATTCCTTCCTGGTGTGTTTTCCTCCAGTATTCCTATCGGGTGTGTTTTCCTCCAGTATTCCTATCGGGTGTGCTTTCCTCCAGTATTCCTATCGGGTGTGCTTTCCTCCAGTATTCCTATCGGGTGTGTTTTCCTCCCGTATTCCTATCTGGTGTGTTTTCCTCCAGTATTCCTTCCTGGTGTGTTTTCCTCCAGTATTCCTTCCTGGTGTGTTTTCCTCCAGTATTCCTTCCTGGTGTGTATTCCTATCTGGTGTGCATTCCTCCAGTATTCTTTCCTGGCGTGTATTCCTTCCTGGTGTGTTTTCCTCCAGTATTCCTATCTGGTGTGTTTTCCTCCAGTATTCCTATCTGGTGTGTTTTCCTCCAGTATTCCTTCCTGGTGTGTATTCCTATCTGGTGTGTTTTCCTCCCGTATTCCTATCTGGTGTGTTTTCCTCCCGTATTCCTACCTGGTGTGCATTCCTCCTGTATTCCTTCCTGGTGTGCATTCCTCCAGTATTCCTATCTGGTGTGTATTCCTATCTGGTGTGTTTTCCTCCAGTATTCCTATCTGGTGTGTTTTCCTCCAGTATTCCTATCTGGTGTGCTTTCCTCCAGTATTCCTATCTGGTGTGCATTCCTCCAGTATTCCTTCCTGGTGTGTATTCCTATCTGGTGTGTTTTCCTCCAGTATTCTTTCCTGGCGTGTATTCCTTCCTGGTGTGTTTTCCTCCAGTATTCCTTCCTGGTGTGTTTTCCTCCAGTATTCCTATCGGGTGTGTTTTCCTCCAGTATTCCTATCGGGTGTGCTTTCCTCCAGTATTCCTATCGGGTGTGCTTTCCTCCAGTATTCCTATCTGGTGTGTTTTCCTCCAGTATTCCTTCCTGGTGTGTTTTCCTCCAGTATTCCTTCCTGGTGTGTTTTCCTCCAGTATTCCTATCGGGTGTGTTTTCCTCCAGTATTCCTATCGGGTGTGCTTTCCTCCAGTATTCCTATCGGGTGTGCTTTCCTCCAGTATTCCTATCGGGTGTGCTTTCCTCCAGTATTCCTATCTGGTGTGTTTTCCTCCAGTATTCCTTCCTGGTGTGTTTTCCTCCAGTATTCCTATCTGGTGTGCTTTCCTCCAGTATTCCTTCCTGGTGTGTATTCCTATCTGGTGTGCATTCCTCCAGTATTCCTTCCTGGTGTGTATTCCTATCTGGTGTGTTTTCCTCCAGTATTCCTATCTGGTGTGCATTCCTCCAGTATTCCTTCCTGGTGTGTATTCCTATCTGGTGTGCTTTCCTCCCGTATTCCTATCTGGTGTGCTTTCCTCCCGTATTCCTATCTGGTGTGCTTTCCTCCCGTATTCCTATCTGGTGTGCTTTCCTATCTGGTGTGCTTTCCTCCCGTATTCCTATCTGGTGTGCATTCCTCCCGTATTCCTATCTGGTGTGCATTCCTCCCGTATTCCTATCTGGTGTGCTTTCCTCCCGTATTCCTATCTGGTGTGTTTTCCTCCCGTATTCCTATCTGGTGTGTTTTCCTCCCGTATTCCTATCTGGTGTGTTTTCCTCCCGTATTCCTATCTGGTGTGTTTTCCTCCCGTATTCCTATCTGGTGTGTTTTCCTCCCGTATTCCTATCTGGTGTGTTTTCCTCCCGTATTCCTATCTGGTGTGTTTTCCTCCCGTATTCCTATCTGGTGTGTTTTCCTCCCGTATTCCTATCTGGTGTGTTTTCCTCCCGTATTCCTATCTGGTGTGTTTTCCTCCAGTATTCCTATCTAATAATAATAACTCCAGGACTGACGACTGAGACACATGGCCACCCAAACCACTCTTCCTCCAATGGTCTCCCACGTTTTACATTTTATCGCCAAGTCTTCTCATCGATAGACAAACAAAATGCCACCCCCCCATATCATCGTCTTATCCTTCTCTTCCCGGGAAAGAACAAACCGTGTGAAAACAACCACACCAACACCCAGTGTGGTCGTCAAGTCTTACAGTGCCTTGGCCTTCGTATGTCCCTTGGCAGCCCGCAAGGGACTGGGAGAACGTGGGCGAGGTCTGGTTTTAAACAGACTTTCAATGTTTATTTACCCAGGATCCACCTAAAAATGGCTTTGGGGCGTATCAAGGTTGGTTCCCTTCAAAATGGGGATAGCCTACATGGGAGTGTGTGGTGGGGGTTTATCCCTGAGGCGTGAGATATCTTGGGGATGGACACATTGCGGTTTTACCAGGCAAAAGGCCGGTCCTTTCGAACTCGTTTTTTTGCCATGGATGATGGGCCAGTTTCCCCGGCACAGTGGGCTGGCCAGGACTGAGACAGACGGTCAAGTGTGTGTGTGTGTGTGTGTGTGTGTGTGTGTGTGTGGCGCGCGCCCGCCCGCATGTGTATTATGGAATAACAGTGTGATTGTCTTACTGCTACCAGTGAAGTGCCAGCTGGCACATTGAACAGAAAGAGGAGGGGGATTAAATGTGAAGGAGAGGAAAGAGGTTAAAAGGTCAGGGACAGGGGAGTGGAGGTCAGGAGAAGGTGAGGAACTGAAGGTGGAACACTGATTCACAGATGTTAGACTTGTACAGTATTTGACTAACCGATATTGGGGTGCTTGAGCAGACGACAAATCCTGGCCTCTCTCTCCAGCTTCTGGTGATCTATAGGAGAGACAAAACAGAAGGTGTCAGTCTTTGAGGCGCACACACACACACACACACCTTAACCCCAAAGACTGGCATTCTCTCACGTTGTAGTTACGGAGTTAGTGTCATCTTCTCTTGGGTTGTAAAGACAAGAAGCCTGATCCTGTTCTCCGGTTTTCACATAACAGTGACCACGCTAACAGTGACCACGCTAACAGGGACCACGCTAACAGGGACCACGCTAACAGGGACCACGCTAACAGGGACCACGCTAACAGGGACCACGCTAACAGTGACCACGCTAACAGTGACCACGCTAACAGGGACCACGCTAACAGGGACCACGCTAACAGGGACCACGCTAACAGTGACCACGCTAACAGTGACCACGCTAACAGTGACCACGCTAACAGTGACCACGCTAACAGGGACCACGCTAACAGGGACCACGCTAACAGTGACCACGCTAACAGTGACCACGCTAACAGTGACCACGCTAACAGTGACCACGCTAACAGGGACCACGCTAACAGGGACCACGCTAACAGGGACCACGCTAACAGTGACCACGCTAACAGTGACCACGCTAACAGGGACCACGCTAACAGGGACCACGCTAACAGTGACCACGCTAACAGTGACCACGCTAACAGGGACCACGCTAACAGGGACCACGCTAACAGTGACCACGCTAACAGTGACCACGCTAACAGTGACCACGCTAACAGGGACCACGCTAACAGTGACCACGCTAACAGTGACCACGCTAACAGGGACCACGCTAACAGGGACCACGCTAACAGTGACCACGCTAACAGTGACCACGCTAACAGTGACCACGCTAACAGTGACCACGCTAACAGGGACCACGCTAACAGTGACCACGCTAACAGTGACCACGCTAACAGGGACCACGCTAACAGGGACCACGCTAACAGGGACCACGCTAACAGGGACCACGCTAACAGTGACCACGCTAACAGTGACCACGCTAACAGGGACCACGCTAACAGGGACCACGCTAACAGTGACCACGCTAACAGTGACCACGCTAACAGTGACCACGCTAACAGTGACCACGCTAACAGGGACCACGCTAACAGTGACCACGCTAACAGTGACCACGCTAACAGGGACCACGCTAACAGGGACCACGCTAACAGTGACCACGCTAACAGTGACCACGCTAAAAAAGGTATTCCATGTGGCTTCCGTGTTCCATTCCCAGACGCCAAAGTAGCGTAAATGATACACAACGCCAAAAGTACAAGCCGGTTCATGATCTGTAAATCCAGTAGGGTCAGATTACAGTCCAGTTTCCTGATACCAGAGTAATGGCTACAGTACTACAGTAAATCCCATCACTTTCACCTTACAGCAGAATGAGATGAACGGCCACCATGACTTCCCAATCCAACATGATTCATTAGGAACGAGATGAAGGGTCACCATAACTTCCCAATCCAACATGATTCATTAGGAACTAGATGAACGGCCACCATGACTTCCCAATCCAACATGATTCATTAGGAACTAGATGAACGGTCAGAGAATGGAACTGAATGGCCTGTTGGAACAGTAGTGTTATGTTCTCTGGGCTTTACACACAAACACAACGGGC
Source organism: Oncorhynchus masou masou (assembly GCF_036934945.1). NCBI lineage: Eukaryota > Metazoa > Chordata > Actinopteri > Salmoniformes > Salmonidae > Oncorhynchus > Oncorhynchus masou. The sequence goes on from NC_088238.1 coordinate 54,533,771, forward strand.
GGATATCGTCGCTCTGTATTCACCTTTACCTTCGCTCCTTTGTTTACGTGTTTTGATCAGTCACCAGATGTCTTAAGAGTGGAGCTACTAGGCTGATGGCAGTCCACTGTGAAATCTGGTCCCCCACCCCACTTCAGGGAAGAGTAATGTTAGCATGCACATCTGGTGAGCTCATCTAGACAGTATTTTTCACACTATATTCATCATGCTGCCAACAGGATATCACTGCAACACTTAGGACTGCTCAACGACCACTTTGCAATAATAACACGTCCATGTGTGAATTAAATGTGACGCGAGTTAATTGAGATGTGAATATCAAGTGCTATTCATTTCAACACGATACTGGTACCTCAACTGGTACCCCAGGGAACATTCTCATTTACTATAAAAGGGCAAGTATTTGAAAACCACTTAAAACATTTAAATTCATCAAGGTTATTCACTATTGCAATTCCTCCAGGTGTTGCTTTCATCTTTCATGTGGACAACCTCTGCGACCAGTAAATTATTTGACATGAATAAATTCAGCCGACAGAACCAGGAAATTAACCAAATTTAAAGTGTAGCGCGGCGTGTCCTTCACAGATAAATCAAAAGTGGTTTCACAAAAGTTGAGGAGGTAAATAGCCACATGGTAGCTCATTTTGAATTCATTTTGAACCCCAATTTAAAGAATTAACGACGGACTCGTTGCCGGCAAGTATGCTGTATTATTAATGCTTGATAAACAAGTTTGGCTTAACGACAAAAGGTTACCTGAGGGACACTGTGTGAGTGAGTCAGAGGTAGACAGTGTGTTCGGGGCAAAGGGTTAGGAGAGCGCAGGGGGTTATGAATAAATGAAAAGGCAGCGTACGGGGCCTGAATGTTTATGTTACATGTTGGCAGGGTTGGGGTCAATTCAATTTAAATTCCAGCCAATACAGAAAGCAAACCAAATTACAATTCAAAACAGTCTTCATTGAAAAGCATTGAAATGTCAGTGTACTTCCAGAATTGACTGGAATTACAATGGAATTGACTCTAACCCTGTAGGTAGGCCTTTGTCAACATGTGTAGAGTTGAAGATCCCCTTTCTTGCTGTGACATTTGAAATGTAAAGTAAAAGTGAATAAAAGAAGTGGTTCATGTTCAGGTTAGATACATGTGTTGTGTTCGGTGTATCCATGTGGAATTCCAAAGGCGTCGCCATAGGCAATTCTATGGGGGTGCACTGCCATCTTTCACCTGCAGGGGGCGCGCAATAGTTCAGAACAGGTGGACAGGCAGGTATTGCGAGCATGTGAGACTGGGTCAATGACCAGATCCTCATCAACTCTAGGTTAATGCCAGATCAATACTACAGATATGTCAGTGAATCTGTGTGTGTGTGTCTATGTGTGTGTGTGTGTGTGAGCCATATTGGACCATGTCTGATCCGTTGTGAGATTATTCTAGAGACCACATGCTATTTTTAGGACCTATGATGCATTTGTGCAGCTCTAATCCACAGTCAGACGTAAACTTCACAGGGCCTGGAAGCTTTCCCATCCAATCTGACTCAAATGCCATGATCCTACACACACCAATCGGATGTCTATTCACAGCAGCCACATTTCCATTTCTCCAATCAGGTTTGCTTTTACAGGCCTGTAATCTGTGCTCCTCCAATCAGATGTGTTTTTCTATGGTTGTAATCCCTGCTACTTGAGCCAGATGTGACGCGGTAGCTTCGCTAATGAGCTCTCCAATCACGTCTTGTTTTAAACGTCTAATCCCAAATTGCACCAATCAGGTGTGCTTTTACAGGGCGGTAATCCCGATCGCCGGGTGGACTTTGGCGTGCTCCCATTCTCTCCCGTCGCCCCCTTTCTCATCCCAAGGCAGCATGCTCCCAATCTGTGACGTAACAGGGTTTACACCTGCTTACTCTCCTCCGTCTTCATCATCATCATCATCATATTCTGACCCCATTCTGTTCCATACACCTTTAGTGAGTAGCTCTGGTGAGAATAATGAACTCCATGTTATTATGGTATTTCATTTCCGACATGGGGATTTCAATTGACCTATACAGAGAGACCATGTAAACGTCAATCCCCCCCCCCCCCCACAAACACTCGACAAAAACATGATTTGCAAGATCGAACTTGAAACCCCTATGTAGTTCCTCAATCCGACTACCATAAATGATGTCAATCAGATGATGCATTTGGTCTGCAGCGTCATAAATGTGACACACAAAGAGGCGGACTCGCCATCCTTCTCTCATTAACAGCTTCAGGTGGAGTGATTTTAAAAATGAGCAACACAACTAAAACCGTGTGGTGTGATTCTCCCCAGAGCTGACCTATTTAAACGTTCGTCAGCCCCAGATGAGCAAGAGAGAATGCTGTCAGGCCTGAGGAACAGGGGCAGCAGCTATTTTCACTGCAATCAACCCCATCCTCAGTCACTGACATGATGAAAATCTAGCACATCTGGTATCGCTGCTGCCCTCAGGTCCAGTGGATTCTCAGTCCCCAACGCCTTGAAGAGGCCAATTTATCGGTGTCTTGACCTGTTAGGATCATTAATAATGATGATCCTCTTAAGGATCGGACAATTTTTTTTATTTCTCACGTAAAATGACATACCCAAATCTAACTGCCTGTAGCTCAGGACCGGAAGCAAGGATTAGAAAGGAAACATTTTGAAGTATATGGAAATGTGAAATTAAATGTGGGAAAATAAAACACATTAGATCTGGTAAAAGATAATACAAAGAAATCTTTGAAATGCAAGAGAAAGGCCATCATTTATTATTCCAGCCCAAGTGCAGTTCAGATTTTATACATGCAAAGTTTTAGACTGATCAATGAATCATTGTATTTCTGTTCAAAATGTTGTATCAAGACTGCAAACATGTGCCTAAACATTGGCCTATTAACATCTTTAAGTTCATAACTGTGCACTCTTCTCAAACAATAGTATGGTATTCTTTCACTGTAATAGCTCATGTAAATTGGACAGTGCAGTTAGATGAACAAGAATTTAAAGCTTTCTGCTAATATCAGATATGTCTATGTCCTGGGAAATGTTCTTGTTACTTACAACCGCATGCTATACGCGTTAGCTCAACTGTCCCATGGGGGACCCACCGATCCTGTAGAGGTTTTAAAGCGCATTCCCCTCATGCCATTTCTTCCCTACCTGTTGATGCAGAGCTAGGCTGAAGGTGGGGTGTTGTGATGGCTGAAGTAAGCCCAATGGTGACGAGCTGGGTACTTAACGTTACAGGAGAAAATAAATGGAACCAGGATTCCCAAACCCCACTTCCTCAGCTTCTTCTGGGCGACTTCACACCAGACTGTCGGTCTTGGCAGCACAGTCAGACTGATTTAAATAGGGAGCCAATTATTTTCTGGAGACAGGCAGTGAGAAGAATAAAATAAATAAAAAGGACTAAAAAGAAAAACAGCTCAACATTAAAAGCGAGACAGGAAGTTTGTGCAAGTCACCCTGAAAGTATCAGAGGCTCCAGGGTAGTCCCTCATTAGAAGACAGCTTCAAAAGCAGACTGGTCCATTAAAATAAAAATGGGCCATCATTTATCGCAAGACATTGTCTTTACAGCACTTTGTAAGAGAAATCGATAGCCTGAATTAATTGCCATTGAAACTAGGCCACAGCATGGCCGGGCTTATAAACCCAGGCAATTGAAGAGTGGCACACGTGTGTTGTCGGCTATACAGCCCATTACACACAAATGTTCCTCTTAAATGACATGCTGACCGCACCTCTCACATCACGTGCGCTAGCGTTGCAAAACAAATTTAAACATGTTATTCAATAATTGCGTGCACCAACCAAAGAGCGTCTGCGTTGCCAAGCACTAAAATAGAAGTCAGTTCTATTTGTGATGCTGAACGCAGCATTGGTTTATAGAAGCAGATACCCACGGGCCATCTCCTCATTGGTTTTACCCACCTGGGTGATTGAAAGATTAACTGAATTCACGTGGTAATTATTACAGTTAGATGCCAATCGCCATATAAAGTCCAAAGAAGAAAAAGCCTGGAAGGAGGAAATGACTAGAGACGATTCAGTTGACTGTTTTATGTGTGGATTAATTGTCAGAGTAGAGGACATTTGTGCATTTCAGGTAAAATAACAACAATATTTAATCCCAGAACAAATTAGCTAGCAACAGCAAGCTAGCTAAATAGGACAACTGAAAGCTAGCTAGCTAAATTGCCATAATAAATAAAAAAATTAAAAGCTTTTCGATCAGTGCCCAAATTAATATAATTGGTTCAGAGTTTGTTTTGACAGCTTTTGGTGTGGAGAGACAAAATCAATTTACGCACCATTGCGCCCGGCCAGTTTGGGTATGGTGTTAAATTATCTACGGAACTTTTTTACAATTTGTAAATACAAAAAAAAAGGTCTGCCAAACCCTGTCCGGCTAGATTGACGATATGCATCTTCTAGAGCTCTATTGATGGGACAGGCACTTGTCAAAGTGTGCGATGACAGTGAAACACTACTGGTTTGAAAGTCTGTCTGTCCGCCTCCTGTGCGTGCGCGTGTGTGCACTCTGTGGTTGCAGTCAAATGTCTTTATGCGGAGTGAGAGAGCATGATGCTCCGTCGTCTATGTGAGTCAATTTGCACGTCCCATTCAATGTGGTGATGATGATGAGTCGAAATCCACTTAGCCTGTTGTTTTCTGGAACGTTCATTCATTTTCTTTAAAGCCACGAAAACGAAGCTCATGCTTCAATGGGGTAGAAGTCTGTGAGTTGTTGTGGTTCTGGATGGCCGGCTAGCAACAATTACAGAAAAACTTCCTAGTGGCTTCTTTCAGCACATTAATTTATTTTATTTTGCGTGTTTCATATGCAGCCACGAAGTGCTGGCGAATAGGCTTACTGTGCTTTGATTGACGAGCAGCGAGCCTGACTAGTTTATAAAAGGTGTTGAGCTGACTGAATAAAGTCGATCTCATATTGCCTTCCCATTCATAACGTAGTTATTTATATACGTCCATCGCGTCGGGACAACTGAAGATCTCATTTGTATTGCCGATATGAAGTCCATCAGGACATGCCAGGCAGTGACCTTTATGTGAGTGACTCTTCAGTATCCTACCGTATCACATCGGTAAGAGATCAATTCATTTGACTCCCTAATTTGCATACTGGTAGGATTTTTAGCGATCAACTGCAGATAAATTATTAAAACAGCAGATGAAAATAGCAAATCCTTCTCACTGCAGGAACAATATGTAGGCTGGTGGAGAGAGAGCCTCACTCTGGTCCAAAATATAATAAAAGAAAACGGATTTAATTGTTTAAAAAAAGCTAACGATACTTGTATGTTATTTTGAAAGACATTGATCTAGATCAACATGTTGACAATGGACCAGTCAACTGCTGTTTCCTGTGTAGCGAAGGCCATGATGAACACCTGTTTCATTCTTCAGTCATTCCTGTATTGCAGATAGCTGAGAAAATGCCTCTTAAATAGGAAGCTTGAAGCCTGTGGAAGTCAGCAGACTCTTACAAGATTATTTAAAAAGAAATCTGTGGGTCAGTTGTTAATCAAGCAATTTTTTTAATAAATGTTATTATGCAATTTACAAAAGAGTAGCAAACACCTGATGAAATTCTTTAATTGAACTGATGCCATTCTCGCTCTAAACACGTATGGTCACAAATTAATGGAGCATCTGTTCTGTTTACTTAAGAGACCAATTTTTCCATTTGAAATAGTGCCATCACAATTCTTTTGATTTTAAATGTAACCTTTAATACATTTAAGATCATTTTGGCACTTTATGATGTAATAAAATACATAATTGTGGCAAATTCATATCTTGCAGTAAAATACTTTGCTCTTAAAAAAGACACGTTAAAATGTAAAAAAAAATAAAATAAAAAAAATTGAGGTTTAATGTTCTCCTAGAAAATAGCGCTGATCATATAGGCTTTGGCCAAGACGATATCCAAAACTACTAACAATACGCTGGATTCATATGATCTCACTATGTTAAATTGTAAACACAATACCATAACACATTTTTCCAATCTGGGAGGTAAACTCAATAACGTATTCAATAATTGATGGAATCAAGGCGTTACAATGTGCCAGAGGCCACCAAAATAGAGCAAAAGGGGGACATGCCCGCCCGCCCGCCCGCCCGCCCCCCCCCGAGGATCCTGGCTGTCTACTTTGGTCTTTAGGGGATAGGGGTAGAGGGAAATGCCTGTCTTCGTGTGTGTCAGCCAAATAGAAAAAAAGACAGAGGCGAGCTCTAGATAGACGGGCACTGGAGCGGGAACACCCTTAGCCTCATGATACGGCGATGATGACTCGGTGATAAAATGAGTGTTTCTATGATGATGTGCTGCTCACCCCAGTGTGTGACGTCACAGAAGCCTAAGACCCTCTTTTGCTGATCCATACGCTGGCCGCTCTTCAGCTCACACACAATATTAATCTGTGCAGCAGATTTTACAGACCCTGGCAGACCAAGGGCAATTATGTGATGAGAACAGAGTCGCAGTAAAGGAGAGAATCTGACAGAATCCCCATCAGAACAGAGACATTACAGAGATACAGAATGTAACCCTGGTAAATTCTGCATGCACACCGTGATGGTCAGTGCAACCTACAGTACTTATGATAGCCCAATGGACAAAAACAACCATGACTGGAGTTCACACACACATACATGCATAAAAAGGACCGGTGGGTGGGGGGTCCATATATAGTATGTCTGTCAAATGAGTCAACTAAATATGGAGAGGAACAGACTTTGCTAGTGTGTGTGGTCTTAGTCAACGAACTCCCGACCCTCGGCAGGAACAGGTAGTCAGTGCATGTCACTGTAATACCAATGTGTGCGTGTCCCCTTCTCTCTCCCTCCCACTAATCTCCTCAATAAGGTCTGATTGCCAGGGGCGAGACAGTCTGCTACACTGTTCACTGACTTGTTTATGTGCATACAGTCTCTCTCAGACAGACCCACTGTCAGACATAGGCCCTGAGGACATCCAGGATCAAAGAACACAGCCTCAACACAACAGCGGCATTATATTCCATACGGTCTGAATGTTGTTGCCCAGTGTTAAGTTACCCCCCCCCCCAAACTGTTCTGAGCACATATAGTACCAGTCAAAAGCTTGGACACAGCCACTCATTCAAGAGGTTCTTTATTTTTACATTGTAGAATAGTGAAGACATCAAAACTATGAAATTACACATGGAATCATGTAGTAAGCAAAAAAGTGATAGACAAATCAAAATATATTTTATATTTGAGATTGTCCAAAGTAGCAAACTTTTGCCTTGACAGCTTTGGCACACTCAACCAGCTTCACCTGGAATGCTTTTCCAACAGTCTTGAATGAGTTCCCACATATGCTGAGCATTTGTTGGCTTTGTTTCCTTCACTCTGCGGTCAAACTCATCCCAAACAATCTCTCAGGGTTGGGTGATTGTGGACAATGGTATTTTACCAAATAGGTCCATCTTCTGTATACCACCCCTACCTTGTCACAACTGATTGGCTCAAATGCATTGAGATAAGAAATTGCACAAATTAACAAGGCACACCTGTTAATTGAAATGAAGTCCAAATGACTACCTCATGAAGCTGGTTGAGAGAATGCCAAGAGTGTGCAAATCTGTCATCAAGGCAAAAGGGTGGCTACTTTGAATATATTTGGATTTGTTTAACACTCTTGGTTACGACATGATTCCATATGTGTTTTACTCATCGTTTTGAGGTCTTCATTATTCTACAATGTAGAAAATAGTAAAAATAAAGAAAAACCCTGGAATGAGTAGATGTGTACAAACGTTTGACTGGTACAGTATGAGAGTATACAAGTGCTAAACCTACAGTGACATAAAATGTACTGTAATTACCATAATAACAAAGATGGAGGATGTATTAAGGCTACAGGCACATAAAGACAGTTTTGCCTTCAGTATGATGATTATATAACAAAGTGTTTTCCCATACCACAGAATGGCCAGGGGGAAATATTATGCAAAACAAGATGTCAACCTGTTTCAGGCAGAGAGAAAGATGGGACACACAGCTACAGGTTTGAATAACAAACAAATGTGTTAGAAAATGAGATGGAGGGATGGCAGGAGATAGGGATGAGGGGGAGAGAGCAGTCAAATATCCTATCTGGAAATGGTTTGTGAGTGGGTGAATAAATGAACAAACAAGCAAAATGAGTGAATGAATGAACTAACCAATTAAATGAATGAACATGTTAAAATAAATGCAAGAGTTATGCAAAAGGCTGAATACGTGTCTGTAGCAGTTGCAGAAATGTCTCTTTTCTAAACCCTGAAATTGATCCTCAATCAGAGGCAGGAGAGCTGTCCCTTGTTCAGTATTCAGCTCACACTCAGGTAGTCCGTCTCAGTCGGTCCTCCCCAGGCACAGACACTGAACACCAGTCCTGCTCCACACACACACACACACACAACTGGCATGCAGACACGTACACCTGCCTAATCCACTTAAAACGCGCACACACACACACACACACACACACAGGTAAGTAAAACAAACACGCTGCCTGGATGCAGCTAAAGCCCTAATCTCCCCTCCATTCTAAAGAGGATCTTCCTCTCTCTCTCCCTCTCTCTCATCACCCTGAGCCCTGGCCCAAACCAGACAAGGCGACCAACTTTTTCAAAGACCACACTACACAATAGCAGTGCTGGCTGAAATATGGGAGAGGTGAGAACACACCATCCTGACTCGCTGCTTCTCTCGGCTGTGTTGCCAAGGCAGCGAAAATAAAGTGTTGCAAAGGGTGGTCCTTAAGTCTAGACTGCCACTTCCACCTGCAATGTGACAGACAGCAGGTATCAGAGAGGAGAAAGAGGGAGGGAGAAGTGGAAGGAGAGAGAGGAGATGGGAGGCAAAGAGATTTATTTTTTTTAAAAGGTGGACACAGAGAAAGGAGGAATGAGCGAGAGCGAATGGAGAGAGGAGGAAGGAGGAGGAGAGAGAGAGACGACAACGAGTGGAGATACAAAAACTAGGGCCCTATGAACTCTTTTTTTTTTTTAAACCAATCGAAATTTCAGTTCTCCATTTCCCCCAGTTTTTCACAAATAACACTTTTCTAATAGAAAAAAAAACTTAATTGGATGGTCTAAGTCCAAAACAATGCTTAAACCACATCAGGAGACCACGTTTGAGATCTGGGGGAATGTTAGCGGTCATGTGATTGCAAAACAAATGACCACTGGATTGACACAAATAATCATGATAACATTCTGGCAGGTTGGCATAGGCTACTTTGTGGTTAATATTTCATTGAGTTTCCATCCAACAACAGACAGTTATCATTCATCGCTAATGGCTACACAGACTGTAGACATGACATACGTGCACCACACAGACAGGTCCAGTCCTGTATCCTTCCAGAAAAATGCAGGAAAAAACAAATCACTGATGCATTTTGTTCATGTCTTAAGATGAACTTATTAGAAAATGCATTAATTTGCCCAAGTTCAATACTTTTAGTTGATTTCCTACTAGTTTAAATACATCTTAGAATTTTGTTGAATTCATACAAGGTATGTTAAGCTTTGGTTGACATTTAAGAACGCAATAAATGGCAGTTATGCTAAGCTTATAAAAATAAATAAAAGTAACCCGTCCCCCAGAACCAGTGAATTTGGATCAGTCTGATTTTCAATGCTCTGAGTCAGAGGGGAACCAGCTTGAGGTAGGCTGTACCTTCCAAAAGAGTTGAAAAGTATCTCCTATTTAGAGCACTGCGCTAATCGTAGCCTTGGAGTTAGAGCGTTGGGACAGTAACCGAAAGGTTGCTGGATCGAATCGCCGAGCTGACAAGGCAGTTAACACACTGTTCCCCGGGAGCGGGAGACTTGGATGTTGATTAAGGCAGCTCCCCGCACCTCTCTGATTCAGAGGAGTTGGGTTAAACAGCAGGAAAACACATTCCAGTGCACAACTGCCAAGGTATCCCCCTTTCCATCAAATGTTCTCACAGTAAAGTGTAACCTGTGTGTTTGCTTGTTTATGTGTCTGTCTCCTACCCTGTTCCCTTCAACTCTGCTCCTGTTCTCCAGGACCAAAGGGTTCTGCCAGATCCACAGGATGTCCTCCATTACCAACCACCCTCCAACTTTTCATTACATCATCAATAGTTACTGTTGTCATGGGGGTCCTGTGTGGCTCAGTCGGTAGAGCATGGCGCTTGCAACGCCAAGCGTCGTGGGTTCGATTCCCACTGGGACCACCCATATGTAAAAGTAGTGGCCCCAGCCGACTTGTAAGTCGCTTTGGACAAAAGCGTCTGCTAAATGGGATATATTATATTATTATCTGCTAAGAAAGTTGTTCTATCATACTGGGCACCTAATATGTGAGCTACACAGATTAACTAAGCACACTGGCACTGCAAACAAAGAGAGCAGAAGTGCCTGGACTTTGTAGCCTCCCTCTTCAAGTCCCCCTTCTGAAACTGGCGGCCTGTTGAGAACTAGTGACAGGCAGAACCTCCCACCCACACAGCAACACCACCGCTATATTCCACACACCAGAATTCAGTATTTTAGTCCGATTGCAATGAGTGCCCCCCCCCCCCCCAAAAAACACAACAACTGATAAATGAATGACAACTTTACTAAAAACAATCCAAGTTTGTATTAAAATATTGGCAGGTTGGTTCACAGCTGTTTCACAAGGTGTTCATTGTTGTAAGTTTTCCTTTGATGGTATTTATTTGTTCCATATTAATCAGTGTTGTATCCTAGGACACACACACACACACACACACACACACACAGTTGAAGTCAAAAGTTTACATACATTTAAACTCAGTTCACAATTCCTGACATTTAATCCTAGTAAAAATTAGGTCAGTTAGGATCACCACTTAATTTTAAGAATGTGAAATGTCAGAGTAGAGAGAATGATTTTAGCTTTTATTTCTTTCATCACATTCCCAGTGGGTCAGACGTTTACATACACTCAATTAGTATTTGGTAGCATTGCAATTAAATTGTTTAACATGGGTCAAACGTTTCGGGTAGCCTTCAACAATAAGTTGGCCCAATGAATTTTGGCCCATTCCTCCTGACAGAGCTGGTGTAACTGAGTCAGGTTTGTAGGCCTCCTTGCTCGCACATGCTTTTTCAGTTCTGCTCACACATGTTCTATAGGATTGAGGTCTGGGCTTTGTGATGGCCACTCCAATACCTTGACTTTGTTGTCCTTAAGCCATTTTGCCACAACTTTGGAAGTATGCTTGGGGTCACGACCAAGCTTTAACTTCCTGACTGATGTCTTGAGACGTTGCTTCAATATATCTACATAATTGTCAATCCTCATGATGCCATCTATTTTGTGAAGTGCTCCAGTCCTTCCTGCAGCAAAGTACCCCCACAACATGATGCTGAGACCCCCGTGCTTCACGGTTGGGATGGTGTTCTTCGGCTTGCAAGCCTCCCCCTTTTTCTTCCAAACATAACGATGCTCATTATGGCCAAAAAGTTATATTTTTGTTTCATCAGACCAGAGGACATTTCTCCAAAAAGTATGATCTTTGTCCCCATGTGCAGTTGCAAACCGTAGTCTGGCTTTTTTGGAGCAGTGGCTTCTTATTTGCTAAGCGGCCTTTCAGGTTATGTCAATATAGGACTCGTTTTACTGTGGATATAGATACTTTTGTACCCGTTTCCTCCAACATATTCACACAGTCTTTTGCTGTTGTTCTGGGATTGTTTCGCAGTTTTCGCATCAAAGTACGCTCATCTCTAGGAGACAGACCGCGTCTCCTTCCTGAGAGGTATGATGGCTGCGTGGTTCCATGGTGTTTATACTCGCGTGCCATTGTTTGTACAGATGAACGTGGTACCTTCTGGCATTTGGAAATTGCTCCCAAAGATGAACCAGACTTGTGGAGGTCCAGTTTTTCCCCCCTGAGGTTTTGGCTGATTTCCTTTGATTTTCCCATGAAAAGTAAAGCAAAGAGGCACGGAGTTTGAAGGTCGGCCTTGAAATACATCCACAGGCACACCTCCAATTGACTCAAATTATCTCAATTCGCCTATCAGAAGCTTCTAAAGCCATGACATCATTTTCTGGAATTTTCCAAGCGGTTTAAAAAAGGCACAGTCATCTTAAACTTCTGACCCATTGGAATTGTGATAGTGAATTAAAAGTGAAATAATCTGTCTGTAAACAATTGTTGGAAAAATTACTTGTGTCATGCACAAAGTAGATGTCCTAACCGACTAAACCACAAAAGTGTACTAATGAGTAATGTGAGAATGTTTTCTTCTATCATAATAGAGGACTAGTGAAATGCTACTATTTCAGTGTAGATAAGGGCAGGTTGAAATAAAAACAACAGCCAGACAAGCCAGTGTGTATGAATGGAGTGGAAATCAGCTGACTTCCTGATCTGTAATGGTAAGAAACTTTGTGTCAGGCAGATTGCTACGTTTCGAAAATGCCAACGAAAACATGTCATTTTGAAGACATGGATTTCATGTTGTAATGTTAACAAGGTACCTAAAAGTAGTTTGAATTAATGTTTTCATTTTATAAGCTAAACAAACAAACAACAAAAAGCTAAATTGGCGTGGAAATCAGCCGTTTCCATAGCGATGATGAAAAGAACAGCATTTAGGCTGTAATGATCTCCAAATTGTTCATCATTAGGTAATTACACCGTTGATATAGCAACGGATGCTAATAGTTTATCGAATACCATTGTGACATAGGAGGGGGACACTAGTTGGCATGACAGGCCCTGCAAAAGGCATCATCAGAATAGCTACTGCATTCAGTGATGACTAAAATATCCACCACCGGGAACAAAACAATTACAAGGTGTTAGCGAGAGGACAGAGGTGAGAGAGAGAAATGACTGACAGAAATGGAAAGAGAGACCGACAGTGAAGAGCAAGATGCTAAGACCAGGCGCAACAGTGGACAGACACACAGGAAATGTTATAAATAGATAAAGAAGGACTGAAATAGACAAATGAAACAGACACACAGAGAGCGCGAGACAGAGACAGCGAGGGAGTCCTGTGTGGCAGCCTCGGGGCTCTAGAATAGCTGAGGCAGGAATAGAGAGTTGTGGGCGGCAGCGTACGACGGAGATAAGACACCAAAACAACACCCCGTCAGTTATCCCAGCGTGAGAGGAACACAGAGATTTACACAGACACAAATGAGAGGGGTAAAACAATAGTTCTGGTGTAAAAGCCTTCATAGCCAGTAGCCCTGGAGGAGGAGTGCACAGAGGTGTGGGTATTGTATTGTTGTCTATAACAAGCGGATTTCCAGCGCAGTCCCAACACACCACAGACATCCACAATGATCATTGCAGTCTGCATTAGCTAACAGGAACGCCGCTAACAGAATACAGAACAGCTTCAGTAAATCATCACCATTTAAAAAAGACATTAGTTCTACATAAAAGACAAGTAGTATGTAATAACAGAACTTCAACAGGACATAAAGAATCATATTTCACAGACACACATTGGTGGTATGGCAACTGCTCGGCATCGGACATTAAGGCACTAGAGGGTAGTGCGTACGGCCCAGTACATCACTGGGGCCAAGCTTCCTGCCGTCCAGGACCTATATACCCCCCCCCACAAAAAGAGACTCCAGTCACCCAAGTCGTTGACTGCTCTCTGCTACCGCACGGCAAGCAGCTCCGCGGCGCCGCATGGCAAGCGGCCAAAAGGCTCCTAAACAGCTTTGACCCCAAAGCCATAAGACTGCTGAACAATTAATAAAATGGCTACCCGGACTATTTACTTTGGACCCCCCCCCCCCCCCCCGTTTTTAAACTGCTGCTACTCGCCGTTTATCATCTATGCAGTCACTAACCTGTACCCCCGCACATTGACTGACTGGGTACACAGTGTGTGACAAGATCTCACAGACATCCAGGGGAACATCTTAGAGAGCCACACAGGAGAGAGAGGCACATAACACAACACCAGGTGTAGCCTTCGCTTTGCAACAGAAATACATTCAAATAACAACTTGTTGTGTACATTTCAAGGTAATTTCATTGTAAAGAGTAGGGCCGGGACGATACCAGTGTCTCGATACTCGTTAGTATCGTGTTAAGGAAACAAAACACAAAGCGGATTTAACTTTAGGAAATCAGCCCCAATGTTGGAAACAAACAAACATCATTATGTCGTCATCCAGAGTCACATTTCTTTATTTTCCAAGCTACAGCACTCAGGTTGCAAAGACAGAATATTTTACTGGAAATGTTTACCAGTAAACTACCAGAATGTTTGTATCGTTCAAGGATTTTATTTAAATCTATCACAAGACATCTAGTGGTCATTTAGGGTACTTCATATTATCACAGGTGTCTAATTATCTCTGGCCCGCTCTCTTGCCGTATCACATGTCAAATATGTAATAATTAAAGTGTGACTGCTATCGTCAACATTATGCTTATAGAGTAGAGGAAGGCTCAGTGTAGAAGTGACAGCTAGAGGGACTGTGAAAACAGTTTGACACCTCGTCTCAGTGAGCACGGAAGGACACATGTAGTTTCGGTCCAGCAAAGAGGCACACTACCCACAATGCTGCAGGGTGTCTCGCCACTGCATGGTGTGAAAACGCTGCGTTGTAAGGATCATGCGCCAATGACAACACACCATTGCAGAGCTGTGATCATGAAAACAAACGCTTTCTCTGAATGACTAGCGATGATGACACATTATAAGACTGTACAATCAGACAAACCTGCTTTAGATAATATGCTCTCAAGGGACATTTAGTGTAATTTGCCAGGCGTGAATTGGATACCTTGGTTTTTAATTTCTCGCGCAAAAAAAAAGGGATTTCATTACTGAATACAAGATTTCCCCTTGATAGCTCAATGTCAATCAGAATCAGGGAGAGACAGAGACCAGACGTATTCATTATACAACACACACCTCTCTCTACAGGAGGTATTACTTCCACTCGAACAGCCACTCCACTGATGAGCTTATAGCCGTCGACAGTAGAAGGCTCCCAGCTGGTCCCGTCAGGAAATTGAGAGATTCCAATGAGTGCTCAAATGTCAATAGATTCTCAATGCCCTGTATTGGCTAGGAGAATATACAGCATTTACAACAGATCTAACCAATCCCGTGAAATATTATTGCTGCCCTTAAAGTGAAGCTAAATGATAACGGTGACATGGTATTAACCTCACTACACAGGGAAACTTGCCCCATTCAAGCTCAGAAACTACAGTACATCATGACATCCCTACATCCGTGGTGACTGATGGTGTCAGTGGTGGATTTTGATGGATCACACAGTGAGACAGAGCCTGGCGTCTATTGTTTTCTGCTACTTCACGGCAAGCAAAACCGATGCAGCGAGTCTGGAACCAACAGGGCCCTGGACAGCTTCTATCCCCAAGCTATAAGACTGCTAAATAGTTAACCAATAGCTACCCGGACTATTTGCATTGACCCTTTTTGCACTAACTCCATTGACTCGTCAAATACGCTGCTGCCACTGTTTATTATCTATCCTGTTGCTTAGTCACTGTATCCCTACCTAGATGTACATACACTACATGGCCAAAAGTACGTGGGCACCTGCTCGTCAAACATCTCATTCCAAAGTCATTAATATGGAGTTGTCCCCCCGTTTCTTTTTTAACAGCCTCCACTCTTCTGGGAAGGCGTTCCACTAGAAGTTGGAATTTGCTGTAGCATTAAGATTTCCCTTCACCGGAACTAGACCCAACCATGAAAAACAGCCCCAAACCATTATTCCTCCTCCATCAAACTTTATAGTTGGCTCTATGTGTTTGGGCAGGTAGCATTCTCCAGGCATCCGCCAAACCCAGATTTGTCCGTCGGACTGCGATGGTGAAGCGTGATTCATCACTCCAGAGAACACATTTCCACTGCTCCAGAATCCAATGGCAACCAGGTTTACACCACTCCAACCGACGCTTGGCGTTGCGCATGGTGATCTTTGGCCTGTGTGCGGCTGCTCGGCCATGGAAACCCATTTCATGGATCTCCTGACAAACGAAGTCACTCTTTTTCAGTAAGGTCATTCCAATGCCAATGTTTGTCTATGAAGATTGCATGGCTGTGTGCTCAATTTTATACACCTGTCAACAATGGGTGTGGCTGAAATAGCAGAACCCTTTAATTGTAAGCGGTGTACTTTTATATATAGTATCAATTTCCTCGTACCCCTGCACATCGACTCGGTACTGGTACCCTGTGTATATAGGTACTCATTGTGTATTTATTCCTTGTGTTATTATTTTTCTCTCTGCATTGTTGGGAAGGGCCCGTAAGTAAGCATTTCCCTGTTAGCATGTTGGTTACAAAGCATGTGACTGATATCAATCAAATCATTTTTGGTGAGCGATAGCAGGGACAGTGCTGACAGACAGTGTCCCCCTGGAAGTTCCAACTGGCTGGGAGCCATCCGGGCTCTGGCCCTCATATCTCTAACTGGCAGACTGTGTGTATGGATGGGATAGCTGACACGTGTTTGAGCCGTGATATGGATAAAGCTGGACGGGTCTGGAGGGTAGTGCTTCCTGGTTATGGTGATATTAAAATGTTCAGTACCACAGAGGTCTTTCTTTAGCAAAAGGGAGAGATTGCGTGAGGTATATGGGAAGTTTGTTAGATACAGTGACCACAACTCTGGCATAAACTTAAACTCATCTTGTTTATGAGACTCCGTACACACTTCAAAAGGAGGAAGTCAAACAGCTAATTTTGTATGGTAGCCTAAAAAAAAAAAACAATACCCACAATTCCAATGGGCCTCCAGCCAGCCCAGGTGAAAAGGAGAAACTCACTCCATCTTATTTGATTCTCCTCTTTTCTCTCTCCACAGAAAGATCTCTGGAACATTCTAGGATGTCAAAGACACTGGCAGTAGAGACCCTCGCAAACTTAAGCGAACAGAGTCATCTACATGCGATTCTTTAGTGTCCTGTCAGAGTTTGTCTGTTCTGAAGCTGCAGTGAGTGACACTGACAAATGCATACTCTCTCTGGCATTGGGGCCATTATCATCAACAGAGCTCTTAGCAGAAGGAAATGGCCCAAAGATGTTCTTGAAAACCCCCCTCTACAACCTCTCTTGTACCCAACATGTGGGGCCGAGGAGCTTGAGATAAACTCTTACAAAATTCAAAAACGCAGTGCATCCAAGTCTATCAGTACAATCTGCAAGTGCTTTTAAAAAGGACACAGTATCTTTAGTCAAGTGGAAATGTGTCCAAACGACTTGAATGGGAGTCAATACAGACACTTCTCACACACTGGGGCCCCTGTGTGTTTCACGATTAACTACACAGGGACAGTCAGATATGACGGTCGATATCCCACGGCATAGCAAGAACAGCACTTTCTCCCAAAACATCTAGGCCGTTTCCCAGGCAAGCCTCCTCTATTGGACATCACGTCATTGATTTGACATTTCTCCTGTGAGAGTGGTGGATATCCAGTAGAGAAATGACTGGACTGATCCATCTGTCTATCAGTACAATTTGTACTGTGATCGACCTGGGTTAACCGTTGATTAGTGTGTAGCTGTGTAAAAAAAAAAAAAAGGTTTTTAAAAAGGGCCCTTGACAGAAATCAGAGTTATGAAATCATCGTCAAAAGATGGTGGAATTAGAGTAAGAGGGGTTTGTCAAGAAGGGGAACACACAGCAGCTGCTAGCTGCATAATCAAAGCTGTGAAAACCGTATTGAGAAAACCACAGGGGACAGGGGGATAAATGGAAGAAGTGTTCTTTTGGGGGTAGACACCCTGACAGGATTATTAAAAAGATGGAGATTGAGATAGAGGCTGTGGAGAGAATGAAGATGGAGGGCTGGTGTGGAGACGGGAACAAAAAAAAGAGGGAAAGTGGGCGAGAGAAACGATGAACGAGAAATGAGGAGGAATAAAAATAGTGGTCTCTTTGAGGTGAAATGTAAAGAGTGATGCTAGGTGAGAGAAAAGGGAGTTTGTGAGACTGAGGAGGGTGGAGGGGAATGAAAATGGCTCTCTGCACGATAATTACATTTAATATCTTTCCGTTTCCCTAAATGTACACGAGGCCCGGGCAGTATTCAACGACTGCTGGGTTTAGAGCAACACTGTGGCCCTGTAGTAAAAACACACCACTGGCACAAATGGGGATTTTTTTGGGGGGGGGGAAACAGCAGTAAGCCAATTAGATCCAGAGTCAGAGGAACATCACAAATGAGGATAAACATGAGGACAAACAGAAATGCCCAGTAGGCCTGCAAAGCAAATTATACATTTTCAGTAATCACAATACATTACTTTTACTTCAGACATTAGAAGGTAGAAACCCAAAATGTCTACATGCTGAGGTCATCTCAAGTGTTGATGTGTATTGTAGATATACAATGACCTTATTCGTTGCTCTAGGCTTATATCCATTCACAATTAACTGTGTTAGCTAAATGTATGTAAGGGGAAATTTGTCATCTCTGTTTTCATTAGGGTAAATGCAACTCAACTTTGTCTGTGGTGGTGGGGGCAGTCTGCTGCGAGGTGGCAGGGGCAGCGCCGATGACATCGCCCCAGGTGACGGTGGTACACACAACTGTCTCCATGGAAACAAAAAGTTGTCATTTCATTTTAGCTTCAGCATCCCTCCCTCTACCCACCATCTACTTCTCTCCCTAATCCTTCACTCGCTGAGAGCAGGCTGGCTTTTAGGTGAACCCCGTAGGGGGGGAGGGGGGCAGAGGGTTCAGACGCTCTACTCTTTACCAACACTGTAAAAAGGGATCATGGACACTGAATGAGACCAAAAAATGAAGGTAGAGGGTGACAATTTCATCACAGGTAAATTACTAGAAGTCATAGAGTAGAGCTTAGGAACTATGTATGAGATGTTCCATCACATGTTGTATTTACAGTAGAGCTTAAGAACTATGTATGAGATGTTCCATCGATGTTGTTTTACAGTAGAACTTAAGAACTATATATGAGATGTTCCATCGCATGTGGTTTTTACAGTAGAGTTTAACTATGTATCAAGTGTTCCATAGCACATTGTATTTACAGTAGAGTTTAAGAACTATGTATCAAATGTTCCATCGCATGTTTTTACAGTAGAGCTTAACTATGTATCAAATGTTCCATAGCATTTTACAGTAGCCTGGCAGATGTTATCCCAAACATCCATAGTAGACCAACATCCCTCAGTTTCTCTCCCAGTCTCCATTTCTGCAGGTCAAAACAAGATTTAGCATACAAATGGAATGGACCTAAATACTCTGCAAAAATGTCTGGGTGTGGCACTGCATTTTATTCCTGACACACACACACACACAGTACTGTCATCCAGGCTTTGAAGGATTAAGGTTAACATCCAAAACCTAGAGAGGAGGACAAGTCTGTGACACATCACAGTGGCAGGCCTGCTCACATTTCTACACTTCCATATAAATACATACAGACAGGCTCTTACAAAGAGACAGGGACCGGGGAAATAACCGCATGCTGTGTACAATCCTGTACCACATTACAACATATGACAGTTGTGTGTGTGTATGGACAAGACTAACACTGAACAGAGGTTTCGCACTCAGCTCCCACAATGGAGGCTGCATTCATTTGATGACCAGAATTGAAAAATAATTTAGGTTTGAGGCTGTGACTGGACATATTCCAGCTGTAGGAGAGCGAGCCAACACCAACACAACACTAAAGCAGCCCAGGAACCAACACAACACTAAAGCAGCCCAGGAACCAACACAACACTAAAGCAGCCCAGGAACCAGTTCATTAATTACTCTTAGTAATTGCTGCTGGCTGTTCTTCTAAGTGGAATGTTTTTAATCCACCAACTCTGTTGATAATCTAAAAATACAAAGCTTTGCCATTCCAGGAATGACGAAAGACCAATGAACAGCCAAGAAAAGACCAAAATAACCATTTAGATTAAAATAGAGATGAAGGGATTGTTCTCTCGCTAACATCTAGAACACGTTGGGCTCATTGTGTGATGACTGTTGACGAGGAGACGCACTGATTGACGAGGCTGTAGTGGTAAAGCCCTGGGGATAGATTCATTATGGTGGAATTTGGGCCTGGTGGAGTTCAGAATGTCAACTGTCTGAGCTGCACTGATCTCCAGCCAAATCGAAGTAATCAGGATGGTGTTGTGTGATACATTGCCCCCCTCCCCCATCAGATTATGTTAATATCTGAGCGCCAGTAATCATAAAATCATGTTCCCCAACTAAACTGATGTGATCCATACAGATGTGGTCTCATTCTGTTTATCCTGGTGTTCTGAGCATGATGGCTGATGAGATCTGTCCTACACAATGCTATTGTAAGGAAGTTGAGCCTGATGCTTGAGACCTAAAGCTCACTGGAGGTCAGGTTCAAAGTCAACCTCTCAAGTTTTACACATCCAATGACTAAAGCTTTTAGATCTGGAGTCGGGAGGATTCTGCTTTTTAATTTTAAAAAAACTGTGGAAACATGTACTCTTCACCCAGGATTTAATGTTTTTCTACTTTAAAACGTCCTACATATAGATGTGTTGGCATGTGAACAGGGGATAGTGTCTGGGATCAAAACGGTCCCGATGTAATCCCTTATCTCTGGAGAACGCATGCCTAGATCCCCACATTCTGTCATGACCTGTAGCAAGTAGTGAATTCCCAGAATTCCAGAGAATTACAGCTATATGGGATTTGTGGATTCAGAGCTTGCCCACAACATTGACTGTAGACCAGAGCCATTCTAACTCCCCAGCATTTCCCAGAAAGTTGTAACTACATTCGAATACAGTCTTTACATTGCAAATCCTACCCCGATGAATTTCCGGGATCTGTCATATACATGTATAATTCACTGGTATTTGCTGTATTTTAGTAGGGTCTCTGCAGGGTAAATATTCCATAGCATGTTTTTTTTTTACAGTCGAGTATAAGATTACTGGGTAGAAAAGAACATTAGCCTGCCTTCTGAACAACTTAACCTAAGCAGTCTCAGAGAACAGTTCATTTACAGAGAAGCTGAGAGGTCTCGTGCAATTAAATCCACCCTGTTTTCTTAGGGAGAGCCAGAGAAACCCAGAGGGGACTCGGTTTCAGTCATGTTGAGACTAGCCTACTAATATAGCTTTAATGTATTATTATTCTCATTTACCATTGTTGTCATATCATTACCACTACTGTCCCGACTATTGTTGTGTACTTTGAACATTTAAGTAATTTAACTTGCCATGCCAATAGTCTATTGAATTGAGAGAGCGAGATTGAGAGGGAGAGAACAAGAGAGATCACAGGAACGAGAGAAAAGGGAAAAGGCGGGAGAAAGAATGAGGTGGGTGTGTCCAACTGAGAAGCGAAACTCACAAGAAAGAGTGAGCGCGCTACACAAACACAGCTGTGATTAACATCGGTAGACCTTGGCAGGCAGCTCCATGTTTGCAGGAGAGAACCAGGGCAGACATGTTATCTCCAAACCGTCTCCCCCACTCCGGAGTGCTCTCGGCTGGGGAAGCACGAGCCACGTTCAACCTCTCTCCCCCTCTCTGGGGGTATGTTTAAAGGGTGACTCACTAATACCAGAGAGCTGAGGGTTGGTTCTATGAGTCAACGTGTTGGCTGCTCACATCGCTGGTCGCGGCACAGAGCTGGGCTTGTGTTGTGCAGGAGGAGATTTCCCAAACATAAAAGCTTCTTTCTCAGCTACTGTAAGTGGTCCAGTTTTAACAAGACATTGGACGGGGGAAGTGGGAATTATTTACACCTCCAACTGGACATAGGGTCTAATGGGTCGTGTTTTGATACACGGTACAAAAAGACTAAGTGACTCGAACTCGTGACATTTTTTTAAAATTCAAGCTCTGTGACTCTTGTGTGGGAGAGTTAAAATGGTCATTCCATCAAATTTAACAAATTATTAAAATAGTAGATAACGCAAAACAACCAGGTTAAGGGTCAGTGACCCAAACCCACGAAAATGAATATTTCAAGTTTAGACTGAAGGGGGGAGTCGGAGCTCAAATCTTTACTTTTGGTTTCTATTTTCAATTGTTGCACTACTAGTACTGCCTGTTGATGTTAAGTAGGCAGCTACAGTAGCTGGATGATATCAACATCTTCGGTTTTTATTTCATTAAATGTAATTGATTTCATCTGTGTGCTTACGTCACCTAATACTCTGGTACTACCCGTAGCACCCGTTCTCCTCAGTCCGAGAAAACAGAAACCGTATGTCGCAGATCAGAAATTCCATTACGTTAAATAAACAAAGCATCCCAAGGTTAATGCTATAGGTATTGTTATAAGTGTGAGACTATTGAAACATGCAACTTTCAGTTTAAAATTGTTATTGATATAGTTTTACAGAGTGCTAAAAAGTATTTTAATACTGTCAGCACTGAAAGCACCTGGCGATGTATTAGAGACGAAGGACAAATGATTGTGGACGACAGGAAATAGAGGACCGAGCACGTCCCCATCGTCATGGACGGGGCTGCAGTGGAGCAGGTTGAGAGCTTCAAGTTCCTTGGTGTCCACATCACCAACAAACTAAAATGGTCCTTTGCACACCAGGACAGTCCTGAATAGGGCACGACAAAACCTATTCCCCCTCAGGAGACTGAAAAGATTTGGCATGGGTCCTCAGATCCTCAAAAGGTTAGTGTGTACCGCCCGGTACATCACTGGGGCCAAGCTTCCTGCCATCCAGGACCTCTATACCAGGCGGTGTCAGAGGAAGGCCCTGAAAATTGTCAAAGACTCCAGCCACGCTAGTCATAGACCGTTCTCTCTGCTACTGCATGGCAAGTGGTACCGGAGTGCCAAGTCTAGATCCAAGAAGCTTCTAAACAGCTTCTACCCCCAAGCCATAAGACTCCTGAACACCTAATCAAATAGCTACCCAGACTATTTGCATTGCTGCCCCCCCCCCACCCCACATTTTTACACCGCTGCTACTCTGTTATCTATGCATAGTCACTTTAATAACTACCTACTTGTACATATTAACTAACTGGTGCCCCCGCACATTGTACCGGTACCCCCCTGTATATAGTCTCGCTATTGTTATTTTGCTGCTGCCCTTTAAATTACTTGTTACTTTTTTTCTTATCTGGGGGTTTTTAAACTGCATTGTTGGTTAGGGGCTCGTAAGTAAGAATTTCACTGTAAGATCTACGCCTATTGTATTCGGCGCATGTGACTAACAACATTATATATGTGAGACAGGATGTGTTTAACCTTTCTTCATGCTCCTCTATAGAACAACTTGTCAGATGGCGCGTTGGAGACTGATGTGTTCCTGTCCTGTCTTTCCATAATATTACAGATCCTATGTAAAAGCCCATAAAGAGTGGTGACACTCTTCACTTCTTGGTTCTTCTGTGGTACATATAAAGACCGTTACATTTGCATTTAATATTCATAAAACATATTTTAGATGAGCTTTAAATAAAGAGCCCATGCAAGCTCCGACACATACTTATCTAATCTACACTTGTGTTTCTGTAATTAAAGCCTTTCATTTTGATCAGAGGTCGGCGGGGGTGAACAATAACTGCTGTCTCAGTGCAGTAGGAGTCCCACACCCACAAAAAGGAGTGGGAGACATGGTCTGATGCCAGACTGAGAAGAGAGCAGTCCACTAATCAGAGTCCGTCTGTGGGATTAGAGTGGAGAAAGTGATCAGCACGGATTTAGCTTTTCCAGAAAGAACAAGGGAGTAATTACTAGTCTTGCGTTGCCATGCCTTCAAAATAACATTGTTGAGAGAATTTTGTATTGCAAAAACAGTTTGAATTGTCCGCTGATTTTGATTGGATGTCACATTTCAAGAACACTCCCCCACGGCCGTAGAAGGGTTGTTGTTGACTATGCTACTTTGAAGTGCTGGTTTTCAAGTGTGGCCGACAGCCTGCGATTTATATTGAAATTGGATTACACTGGTAAAGTCATGTCACAACACATTCTAAACCGCTCTGGTGCCAAAGATCTTTTTCCTTGTCTCCATTCAACCACATGGTTGCGCTATCTTGATGTAATTATTGTAAATTAAAAACACGGTCTGCAAATGCATTTGTAGATAACTGCCATGGAGGAGGGGGAAATTGCAGCTCCAGCTGTCAGTAAAATGAGAGTGTCGGCGATTGGATAGGACTGGCCATTTTGAGAGAGGACATTAGGAAAAGATTCTCCAGTCCCTAGACGGTTCAACTTTGAGGACAGAGATAATAGAAACATAATATTCTGTTTAATTTGAGTATAACGCAGAGGTGAAAGTAAGGCGACGCGGTCTGGTAAGGCGATCCGGAAAAACAAGTAGTGGGGGGGGGGGGTACGCCGTACTGGTAAAACATGAGCCTATCACAATAATTAAAACAAAATGTCAAGAAAAGTGGTATAATAGCCTACAGTTATCAGTACTGCATGTCAGCAACATGAAAAACTTGCCAATGAAGTGGTGGTAGACCGATAGCCTAAGCTCTGTGGTTCAACGAAAACGCTTAATATTGATATGGCCAGAATGGGAGACTATGTTCTCTTGCTGTGGTTCAGCTCATCTCTAAACAGAGAAATGCTGTGAACCCGCGTGCTGCTAACATTCTAAAATGGTTGTGTCACCAGCGGTTGTTTTGTTGGCATGTTTAGTCCTCACTGTTGCTCCTACGGCACTAATCTGGTGAGCACCGCGCCACTGATTTACACCGGGTTCTGACCCGTCTTTAGCCGATTTCCGCCATGGAACTTCCCCAGGCTTCCCAACAAGGCTAGTGTAACACGAACATACAGTAACACATGTTTGGTTGTTTTGGCTCTGTACTCCAGCACCTGGGATTTGAAATGATACAATGATCAACGAGGAGGTTAAATTGTAGCCTGACAGTTTTAATTTGAGAGTATTTTCATCCATATTGAGTGAACCGTTTAGAAATGACAGAACTTTCTGTACGTAGTCCACTGCAGTTTTGAGGACCATAAAAGTATTGGGGGAAAATACTGTGTATTAAAGTAGTCAGAAGTTCAGTATTTGGTCCCATATTCCTAGCACGCAATGATTACATCAAGCTTGTGACTCTACAAACTTGTTGGATGCATTTGCTCTTTGTTTTGGTTTAGTTTCAGATTATTTTGTGGCCAATATAAATTAATTTAAAATAATGTATTGTCATTTTGGAGTCACTTTTATTGTAAATAAGAATAGAATGTGTTTTTAAACACTTCTACATTAATGCTGTTAGCGTAATGGAGAGAGGTTAGCATGTCTTGGGGGTGTGATTTTGGGCTCCCTAGCGGCACAGCAGTCTGAAGCACTGCATCTCAGTGCTAGGGGTGTCACTACAGACCCTGGATCAATCAGGGCTGTATCACAACTGGCAGTGATTGGGAGTCCCAAGGGGCGGCGCACAATTGGCCCAGCATCGTCCGGGTTAGGAGAAGGTTTGGCCAGGGTAGGCCGTCATTGTAAAATAATAATTTGACTTGCCTCGTTAAATACAAATAAATTATATTTGTGCGTCTAACTTTCTCTTTAAAAAAATATATATTTATTTTACCCCTTTTTCTCCCCAATTGGTAGTGTCTACCGTCTTGTCTCATCGCTGCAACTCCCTACGGACTCGGGAGAGGCGACGGTCGAGAGCCATGCATCCTCCGAAACACAGCCCAACCAAGCCGCACGGCTTCTTGACACAACGCACATCCAACCCGGAAGCCAGCCGCACCAATGTGTTGGAGGAAAAATTGTGCACCTGGCGACCTGGTTAGCGTGCACTGCGCCCGGCCCTCCACAGGAGTCGCTAGTGCGCGATGAGACAAGGACATCCCTACCGACCAAACCCTCCCTAACCCGGGCGACACTAGGCCAATTATGCATCGCCCCACGGACCTCCCGGTCGCGGCCGGCTGCGACAGAGCCTGGGCACGAACCCAGTCTCTCTGGTGGCACAGCTAGCCCTAGACCACTGCGCCACCCGGGAGGCCTGTACTCCCATAACATACAAAGACTGTCTTTACACAGGAAGCCCAGTTATGGTATTTCACCTGATTATTGGGAAAATATCCAAATTGTGGCAAAATATCAGAATTGGGCTGCCTGTGTAAATGCAGCCAAACAAACACTCATCCCAATCTGCCCGTGTCTGTCATTAGTCCAAACCACTTCCCTGGGGGCTTTTGACAGATTTCTGAATGTGATTAGTACACTGGAGCAGGAATTAAAACAGAGTAATCCAGCCATCTGGGGTAGAGAGAACATGCAGAGTCAGCCTGTGACGCTCTGGCAATGATGCTGAGACTAGAATTCATTGTGATTATACCAATAAAAATAAAATCACCTCGTCTATGAAACAGCAATACAGGTATGTTTGACCTCGGAGACCAGCCAACCCGGACAGCGGAAGAGAATTTCGGTCTGTAATAAAGCACTTTTGTGGGGAAAAACTCATTCTGATTGGCTGGGCCTGGCTACCCAGTGGGTGTGTCTGGCTCCCACATGGGTTGGCCTATGCCCTCCCAGGCCCACCCATAGCTGCGCCTCAATTCTAATCCATAGATTAGGGCCTCGAATTTAATTGACTGACTTCCTTATATGAACTAACTCAGTAAAATCATTGAAATTGTTTCATGTTGCCTTAATAGTTTTGTTCAGTATTAGATAAATGCGCACATTTTTTTCTAGTGTGGCCCTTATTCTAAAATGTTACATTTTTCCCATTGGAGTCCTCTGAAAATAAGTAATGTGCGTACTCCAACAGTCAAAGGAAAAATGCCCATCCCTATTACCCACATACGTATTTAATACAAACTCTTCAGACACAAAATCCTATTTTGCTTCCTCGAAGAGATAACTCGATTCGTAGCAATGAGCGTCTAGATTGGAACGTCAGGCCCCGGAAACAAACCCCAAACACGGTGATAAGACAATGCGTCTCAGTCTGCTATATGTCTGTAGAAGAAGTGGGTGACTCATTGCTAGAGCAGAGCCACAAAGCGATGTTGGCTAGGGGTAGAGGAACACACACACCCGTCTGGGATTGTAATGGGTTATTGTTATCATTAGGACAATGTGAGAGAGACCTTCACGCAGGGATCATATGCACACTATATCCTTTGATTAATTCGTCTCAACTTGTCGTTGTGAACGAGTTTCAAAATTCAAACGGTTTCCCTTTCATTTGACTGAGTGTGTCACCTACATAGGCACATTTGCATATAGGACATGCCAGAACAAGCTAATCAAAAGTGATATGAATCCCAATAGGCAGTGCATTAACGTGTGTGTACACTCGCTCTCTCTCTTTCTCCCATTGACGTCGTAGAACTGAGTCACCTTTAACCGGAGGTGGTTCATCTCAACAGCAGTGTGCATCACAACGTCAATTATCTCAAATTGCTTATGAATGTGATCTGCATAATTGCAAAAACTAAAGTCTAATGAGAAACTTTTCCTCCATAATCTGAAAAGTCCAAACAGTGTTACAGTGAGTCATATGGTACCAGTGTTTCCCCCATATTCATTTTGTTAAATTGTTGGCAACGTACTTTTAAAATGCGTAGTCGTAGCTAGCATACGGGTTCATCTCTGACCACACGGAGAATTTGCATACAGGATAGAACCCTCATTCTCAGGAAATGGGAGACGGTGGGGCTAAAGCGAACAGAGCACTGCCCTCAAAAGGACCTCTTGGTTTTTTTTCTCCTCTCAGGACTAAATCGATCATTCCAGTAGGATGGTGAGAGACGCGGCAGGTGCAGTGGCCCATCGTGTTGACTGGTGGTGGCACAGCATCTAAGGAAGACGCTAGTGGTCACATGGTGAGATTCTCTGCCAGGAGGCTCAAAAGTAGAGCACAGAAAACAATAGCTTAGAAATAAAATAGAAAATCTCCTGAAAATAACCAAACAGCTTCTTCTGCAATAAAATCTAAGAAAATATTGTAGGTTAAAGGTTGGCAGTTACACCAAGGAGACCTTTTTTCAAAAGGCTAATTCAAGTGACCTACATCTAGTTGTCATAAGCCACAACATTGGTATTCCTTTTTAGGAAACCTACTGGAAAAACAGAAATTGCTGGCTGGCTTCTAGATGTTCTGGAATCCTGGGTTGAGTGAGTTCAGTTTCTCCACATGGCCTGAGAGTTTAGCTCGACCAGCTAGCAGCCATCTGTTCCTTGAAATCTCCCCTAGTCATCACACACACACTAATTAGCTCAGGGAAAAATACAAGAAAAAAAAAGAAGTGAAAGTTCCCTAACAGAGAGCCAGCAACTAAATGAGGGAGGAGACTGTTTAAGAAGCCAGAAACTGCATTTACATTTAACAAGTGTGGTTTTTAAGTGATAAACACATGGAAGCCAAACAGGCAAGTTGTATATCATTATCAAATATACCTGAGGTCCATTTCTCAATGCTCAACATCCAGGCAAGACTCTAGGTTCTACATGTCACAGTAAGAATTCAGACACTGAAAGCTTAAACCAAGTTTATTCTTCCCAAAGGAGCTGAACCGACAAAAACATATTTACAACAGTGGTGGTATATGTACCCCACTTTGGGTGGAGTCTCCTCCTTCTCGCTAAACATTGTATATTCATTGCGAGGCAGGAAATGAGACGGGAAATAAACTGTTCCTTCTCCCTTAACGTGACCTGCCCTCGACCCCCTTCATCACTAATCCATGACTTCCCTTATCAATGCCCGTCACATGTGATTGTTTTTCCCTACACTCAGTACATTCCAAGCTTAATTGCCTCCACCATATACCTTCCTCCTACAGATAACTTCTGGTGTAGACCCTCTAAACCATGGGACTCAATATTTCAATAGGATACCTGATAATTAACCTTATTTCAAGTTTAGGAGTCAGGACCCAGAATTCATCACTAGCAAAGCCGATGCGGACATTGTACGCAACGCTGACCTCAACAGCTTTCGGACTGAACTTGGCAGGACATGTCATCTAAAAGGTAAACAAACTAAAGCCATCTAAAATTCCCAAGAGAGCATGCATTCCAGCTGTGGTGTGTTTACACCATTTCTAAATATATCAATCTGAGAATGTCTGAATACAGCACATTACTTAGGCTGCGTTTACACAGGCAGCCCAACTCTGATCTTCTGCCCAATTATGGGCAAAGGATCTGATCGGTCAAAAGACCAAATAGTGGCAAAAGATCAGAATTGGGCTGCCTGTGTAAAACGCAGCCTTAGATTAGGCTTTGAACAGCATTGGGAAGTGGTCAAGGTTGGTGGAGCAGTTGCTCACGGCAAGAGCAGATAGCAGTGGTTAAGGCTAAGGTAACCACAGGTGGTTAACCATAGCCACCAGAGAGTACCTGGTGGAGAGCCTATAATGATTGGTGGCCCTGACTCATGGAGCAGGAATGTGAGGAGGACAGTGGTCCAACAGTACAGGTGAGGAGATTTACACTGCGGCAAGATAAAAAATAAATACCAGAGGGTTGACTTTATTTATTTAACTGGGCAAGTCAGTTAAAGTCAATAAGAACAAATTCTTATTTACAATGACGGCCTACTCCGGCCTAACCCGGACGATGCTGGGCCAATTGTGTGCCGCCCTATGGACTCCCAATCACAGCCAGCTGTGATACAGGTACTATAGTGACGCCTCTTGCACTGAGATGCAGTCCCTTAGACCACTGCGCCACTCGGGAGCCCCTGTGTTTGTGTTAGGGCGAACAAACGCACATGCCCAATCGACTGGGTGGCTTGACCTCACAGGGAACAGCATGAGAATAACCTGCTACTACACTACAAACGTCTCATCTTGGTTTGGTGACAGAATGATTGTACTTTACTCCTCTAGTCAGACACCAGTCAAGATGGAGGGAGAGAAAGGAAGCTCCTCTTGTCAGAAACCAAGTCAAGATGGAGGGAGAGAAAGGAAGCTCCTCTAGTCAGACAACAGTCAAGATGGAGAGAGAGAACAAGCCATCACCAGCATCAAGCCTGCTCTCAATTTCCCTGACACTGCATTGGCTGGGTCGCATACAGTAGCAATGGGTCACAAACTGTTCTGTCGCTCGAAGAATAGCTTTTACAGCTACATTATGTCTGTGGACTCTCGGGGTGAATCATGCATCGTTAAAAGCACCCTTAATTAGCCTCAGTGTGAACGGTTAATTACCAAGGGAGAGCATGAGGGGTGGCAGGGTAGCCTAGTGGTTAGAACATTGGACTAGTAACCAGAAGGTTGCAAGTTCAAACCCCTGACCTGACAAGGTACAAATCTGTCGTTCTGCCCCTGAACAGGCAGTAAACCCACTGTTCCTAGGCCGTCATTGAAAATAAGAATTTGTTCTTAACTGACTTGCCTAGTTAAATAAAAGGTCAAATAAATACATTTTTAAAAATGGAGGTGGCTGGTCTACCACATCCGGGTCATTACTGGTGCCTGAACATTAACCCTGAAGTTTGTATGAGATGAACGGATTCCCGGCTCATTAAAGGCGTGACAATGTGGCTGATGAACAGAAGAGACGTCATATGAGAGATACAAAATGCTACATTGGGGGCAATGTAGAGCAGTAATGTAGCATAAGAGGCAGTGATGACAATCACAGCTTTGAGTTATATACAGTATGATATCAGATGTAGGTTATGAAAGCAACACGTGAGGAAACACACTCATCTACTAAACATATATACAGGTTCCCCATCGTTCCTCCGCCGTCTATAGACAGGGTTGCACATTTTGGGGAATATTCAGAGGTAGAAACTTTGTGGGAATTAACAGAAATATATGCAAATTAATATTAATACCATTTAAATGTAGATGTCTTTTTTGCATTGGATATATCACATCATATGGAGACAGAAACATAAATCTTATCATAAGTAGACATAATTGCAAATTATGAAATCCCTCCAATAGAAATAAAAACAATTTATTTACAAATTGAACTTTAAGTAAATGAGTTGACTCTTCACATGGGATGATTTCACCAAACAACAAAAGAAAGGGAATATTGAATGATCCTCAATGATCCATCGCATCTCCCACAAACCTTTTCAACATCTGTAAAATGATAGTCTAGAAACTAAAGCTTTGGTTGTCTTCCTCTCAGGCTTCCATGTCTTCTCCCTGGACCTCCTCAATGTCCACCTCTTGAACGTCAGACTCTGAGGCCTCATCTTCACTGTCCAACCTTGTTGAGGATGGCTCATTGTCAGGCTGGTTTGAATGATGTCTGAGTATAACAGAACTCATACGGCAGGCGACAACCTGAGAAAAATCCAACCAGGATATGGGATATCTGAGGCTTGTAGTTTTTTTTTAAACTCAGCCCCTATTGTAGATACAGTGGGATATTGGTTATGTTGCACTTCCTAAGGCTTCCACTAGATGTCAACCGTCTTTAGAAACTGGTTTGAGGATTCTACTATAGAGGGGCTCATGAGAGCTGTTTGAGTAAGTGGTCTGGCAGAATGCCTTGGGCTTTTGACGCGCGGTGGGCTTTTTTGGGGGCTTTTGACACGAGTTCGCTCTCGTTCCATTGCTTTTCTACAGACAAAGGAATTCTCCGGTTGGAACATTAATGTTAAAAACATCCTAAAGATTGATTCTATACTTAGTTGTCAAACTAAATATAGAATCATTTTCGTCCGACGTTCTGCGCAACCTGAACGCGCTTTTGGATTTGTTTACCAAACGCCCTAACAAAAGAAGATATTTGGACATAACTAATGGACATTCTTGAACAAATCAAACATTTATGGTGGAACTGGGATTCCTGGGAGTGCATTCTGAAGATCAAAGGTAAGTGAATATTTATAACGCTATTTCTGACTAATGTTGACTACCAAATATGGCGGATATCTTTTTGGCTGCTTTGTTGTCTGAACGCTGTACTCAGATTATTGCGTGGTTTGCTTTTTCCGTAAAGTTTAAAAAAAAAATATGACACAGCAGTTGCATTAAGGAGAAGCATCCCTCTAATTCCATGTGTAATACTTGTATTCTCATCAACATTTATGTTGTGTATTTCTGTAACTTGATGTGGCTCTCTGCAAAATCAATGCATGTTTTAGAACTACTGAACGTAACGTGCCAATGTAAAATGAGATTTTTTTTTATATAAATGTGCACTTTAGCGAACAAAACATACATGTATTGTGTAACATGAAGTCCTATGAGTGTCATCTGATGAGGATCATCAAAGGTGAGTGATTCATTTTCTCTCTATTTGTGCTTTTTGTGACTCCTCTCTTGGCTGGATAAATGGCTGGATTTTTCTGAGACTTGGTGGTGACCTAACAATCATTTGTGGTGTTTTCGCTGTAAAGCATTTTTGACATCAGACACTGTGGCTGGATTAACGAGAAGTTTAAGATATTTGTATGCTTGAGGAACTTTGTTGTTTTAAATTTGGCGCCCTGCACTTTCACTTGCTGTTGGCGAGGTGGGTCCCATGTATCTCAGAGAGGTTAACTACACCATCTAATTCCCTGCTCAGCAAGGAGGGGGGGGGGGGGTCACTGACTGCCTGGCCATGTGCCCTCTGCACACAGACACATCACATATGTGGCTGTGTGGAATAAAAATGCATGGCCTGGTCAGGGACAAACCCAGTGCAGCTGGGGTTAACTCATTCCACCTCACCAGAGACAGCTAGAATAACAGTCCCATGAATACATTCATTCAGATGGTAGTGGAAGGTAGTGTATTCTAAGGTGGGGGAGGAGTGAAAGAGAACAGATACGTTCTGCTTGTATTAGGGAGCGTGTAGGATAGACTCGGCTTGGAACATAAGCTAGACTAAAGCTCCTGACACTTGCAAGACTGTGTAGCCGTGGAAGAATGACATGGCGATTGAGAGGATGACTGGTGTCGAGAGGGGATATTCGCAGTGTCATATCATACATCTATACGAGTCTCATTAATGCGGTGTGTTTCTACAAGTAGTTACTGGCGCTCACCTCAACACAGAATACATTTACATATAACCTCTCCCAGCAGCCCTAAGGACAGCAAAAGACACCAAGGGTCAGAGGTCAAGGTAATGAAAAGAAGAAGAATTCATTGAAAGTTTCCATTCCGTTACATATCAGAGAGAAAGACAGACATAACCATAGAAGGCCCGGTGAAGGGTACCATCGTTCATTAAGAGTGGGAGAGCACCTCTGGGCTCCTGTGGAGTGGCCCCTCTGTCCCTCTCCCAGACAAAGAGACTAATTAAGGGAGCCCCCGTCCCCCCTGAGCCTACTGGCCTAAATGAGGATTTAGACTGAAGCCCCGGGGAAAGCTCACATTTATGGAAATAGACAGATTCATCAGGGATGACAGTCTTTGCTTACATAGATTGGATCTGGGGTTCAGTTCAATGTGATACACAACATTTGTGTGTGTGTGTGTGTGTGTGTGTGTGTGTACAAATGCAAATCAAAACGTCTTACATATGGTACGAGCTGAATTATTTTGCATTCATTCATGAACTGAAAATCCCTCCTCCCAAGCCCCCTCTGGTAAACAAACTAAACAGAACAGGAATTCTGAATCAACTTTGATTTTCAGCTGTTTTTTATATGAGTGCTGCTACACCTGGCTATGCTATAATGAAACGTTGGCAGAGCTAGCTACCGCTCCTGGGGGAGTTCACGTCGGGTCTGAAAATAAACCGAGCACACACAGAAAAATTTGACGCAAACAGGGCTGTTTTAGTCAACTGGAAAATGAGCTTGGAAACAGGCAAAGGAGAGAAAAGAACAGAATTGTTGTTTTAAATCCCTCGCTTGCCCTGACACATGATCAGTCAGTTGGTTTTAGCGGTGATGGGATAGAGTATATCTGAGTATATCAGTGATGTGTTTAGGGCTGGGAAACAAGTGCTTGTGTGTGTATTGAGTGGTGCATAGTCCATCACGGTTATCATTCACAAAGAGAAGAGACACTGACCATCACGGTTATCATTCACAAAGAGAAGAGACACTGACCATCACAGTTATCATTCACAAAGAGAAGAGACACTGACCATCACGGTTATCATTCACAAAGAGAAGAGACACTGACCATCACGGTTATCATTCACAAAGAGACACTGACCATCACGGTTATCATTCACAAAGAGACACTGACCATCACGGTTATCATTCACAAAGAGACACTGACCATCACGGTTATCATTCACAAAGAGACACTGACCATCACGGTTATCATTCACAAAGAGACACTGACCATCACGGTTATCATTCACAAAGAGACACTGACCATCACGGTTATCATTCACAAAGAGACACTGACCATCACGGTTATCATTCACAAAGAGACACTGACCATCACGGTTATCATTCACAAAGAGACACTGACCATCACAGTTATCATTCACAAAGAGAAGAGACACTGACCATCACAGTTATCATTCACAAAGAGAAGAGACACTGACCATCACGGTTATCATTCACAAAGAGAAGAGACACTGACCATCACAGTTATCATTCACAAAGAGAAGAGACACTGACCATCACAGTTATCATTCACAAAGAGAAGAGACACTGACCATCACGGTTATCATTCACAAAGAGAAGAGACACTGACCATCACGGTTATCATTCACAAAGAGAAGAGACACTGACCATCACGGTTATCATTCACAAAGAGAAGAGACACTGACCATCACAGTTATCATTCACAAAGAGAAGAGACACTGACCATCACAGTTATCATTCACAAAGAGAAGAGACACTGACCATCACGGTTATCATTCACAAAGACAAGAGACACTGACCATCACAGTTATCATTCACAAAGAGAAGAGACACTGACTAATTCATATTGATGACAGTTCCCTCTTTAGATTCAAGCGATCGATAACCTATCCGTCCCCTTGGCGACAAACAAAGCGTTTCATGGTTTTATCTAAATGACGAAACAGTAAATCAAAGACCTGCCACTTCAAAAAAAATATATATATATTTAAGGGAAAACATGGATTTCATGACAAACAAAGACAGATGCATATGGTCTTTCCTGAAAGACCAGGAGACTGCGGCTGAAACCCTTCCTAGAGACGCCAGCCCCATGGTGACACCAGATTCCATCTCTGGGATTTTCAAATCCACTTTTATTTGGCACATGCGTCAAATAAAATAGGTGTAAGACCTTAGTGAAATGCTTACTCACAAGCCCTTAACCAACAATGCCATTTTAAGAAAATACAAAAAAGAAGAAATAAGAATAACAAATAATTAAAGAGCAGCAGTGAATAACAAATAGTGGGGCTATATACAGGGAGACCAGTAGAGAGTCAATGTGTCGGCTATATACAGGGAGACCAGTACAGTCAATGTGCGGGGGCACCGGTGTCGAGGTAATTGAGGTAATTATGTACATGCAGATAGGGTTGTTAAAGTGGCTATGCATAGATAATAACAGAGGGTAGTAGCAGCGTGAGGGGGGGGGGGGGGTTGCACAAATAGTCTGGGTAGCTATTTGATTAGCTGTTCAGGAATCTTTTGGCTTGGGGGTAGAAGCTGTTTAGAAGCCTATTGGACCTAGACTTGGGGCTCCGGTACCGCTTGCCATGCGGTGGCAGAGAGAACAGTCTATGACTAGGGAGGCTGGAGTCTTCCTCTGACACTGCCTGGTATAGAGGTCCTGGATGGCAGGAAGCTTGGCCCTGGTGATGTACTGGGCCATATGCACTAACCTCTGTAGTGCCTGCGGTCAGAGGCCAAGCAGTTGCCATACCAGGTAGTGATGCAACCTGTCAGGATGCTCTCGATGGTGCAGCTGTAGAACCTTTTGAGGATCTGAGGACCCATGCCAGATCTTTTCAGTCTCCTGGGGGGAAATAGGTTGTCGTGCCCTCTTCACGACTGTCCTGGTGTGCCTGGACCATGTTAGTTTGTTGGTGATGTGGACACCAAGAAACTTGAAGCACAAAACCTGCTCCACTACAACCCCGTCAATGAGAATGGGGGCATGCTCGGCCCTCCTTTTCCTGTAGTCCACAATCATCTCCTTTGTCTTGATCACGTTGAGGGAGAGGTTGTTGTCCTGACACCACACAGCCAGGTCTCTGACCTCCTCCCTATAGGCTTTCTCATCAGTGATCAGGCCGACAACTGTTGTGTCATCAGCAAACTTGATGGTGTTGGACTTGTGCCTGGCTGTGTAATCATGAGTGAACAGGGAGTACAGGAGGGGACTGAGTACGCACCCCTGAGGGGACCCCGTGTTGAGGATCAGCATGGCGGATGTTTCGTTACCTACCCTTACCACCTGGGGGCGGCCCGTCAGGAAGTCTAGGATCCAGTTGCAGAGGGAGTTGTTTAGTTCCAGGGTCCTTAGCTTAGTGATGAGATTTGAGGGTACTATGGTGTTGAACGCTGAGCTGTAGTCAATGAATTGCATTCTCACATAGGTGTTCCTTTTGTCCAAATGTGAAAGGGCAGTGTGAAGTGCAATAGAGATTCTTATGTTTGTTTAAGCAATTTCCCTTCGACACGCCGGCTAATAACATGTTCCGATGCACATGTGGCCAAGGCGTAGTGAGTGTGGCTTCCTGTCGTCATGTATCGTTCATGCTGTTCTGGTCTCTTCCCCAACAACTGTTCTTGTCACCGTTTGGCAGAAATGGAATGAAAATAACAAGAACCTGGACTATATTTAGTGATTTGTCGATGCGACCCAATTCAGGCTACAAATAAATATATTTGATTGATTGATTTGGTCATTCATTGAACATTGTGCAGCCAAATATAAAAATATCTTTGCTAAGGATCTATGAATATTTTGCTCATTCTGATAGTTCATCACTGACAGACACCATCTCCCTCGATCCAGATCTTCCTCCTCTCCCTCCCTCGGTTTCTGTTGTTTAAATGAGATATTTTTAGCCTGCCCGTGAAACGCTCAGTCGGGGGGGAGGGGGTCTGCCAATACACACGTTCTCCTGACGCCATACCAATCGTTACATCTTTTCATTCCTCTGGTGTTCTAGAACTGCTCGGGGAATGCTCCAGCTTAGTAAAATATCCAGTGTGCTGATTGGCTCTGTCATGAACTTCAGACACACACTATTCCGTAAGATGAGGGCTAAATAGACTGAGGGCTTTGCTCTTACACAAATACAGATTTACAGGAAATAAAACTAAAAAACTAAACACTTTGTGACTCAACCCCCCTGTCCGTGAGTGTGAGAAGAGAGCAAAGTGAGAGAGAGAGAGAGACCGTAAGATTGTAAGAGAGACCGAGGAGTGCAAGAGAGAAAAAGGAGAGAAGAGCGACAGAGAAAGAAGAGCGAGAGAGAGAGATGGAGAAAAAGAGAAAGAAGAGCGAGATGGTGAAAAAGAGAGAGACAAAGAAGAAAGCGAGAGAGAGATGGAGAAAGAAGAGAGCGAGAGAGAGAATGAGATGGAGAAAGAGAGACAGAAAGAAGAGAGAGATGGAGAAAAAGAGAGGGACAGGAGAGAGAGAGAGAGAGAGAAGAAAAAGAGAGACAGACAGAAAGGAGAGAGAGAGATGGAGAAAAAGAGAGAGAGAGTGAGAGAGAGAGATAGGAG
This sequence comes from Oncorhynchus masou masou, assembly GCF_036934945.1. Taxonomy (NCBI): domain Eukaryota; kingdom Metazoa; phylum Chordata; class Actinopteri; order Salmoniformes; family Salmonidae; genus Oncorhynchus; species Oncorhynchus masou. The sequence goes on from NC_088238.1 coordinate 54,571,322, forward strand.
AGAGGGAGAGAGAGACAGAGAGTGAGAGACAGAAAGGAGAGAGCGAGAGAGAGATGGAGAAAAAGAGAGACATACTTAAATACCTCACAGGAGGGATACATGGGACGGAGTGAGAAAAAAAAAAAATCCCTCACACCTTGGGGAACCTTACAGCACAGTGAGTGCCCCAGATCCCCATATTAGACAGAGCTTTGGGGTGATTGAGTCATCTGTATTCATGCTGGTGTGAACATTCCCAGACACCAAGGTCAGCCATATTGGTCAGGCCAGGGTGACTTGTATTTATGGTGGGCTGTGTGCGCGTGTGGAGAGGGGGTTCTCAGTCTGTCCTTAACCTGACGCTGGGCCAATTGTGCGCCGCCCTATGGGACTCCCAATCACGGCCGGTTGTGGTACAGCCTGGAATCGAACCAAGGTCTGTAGTGACACCTCTAGCGCAGACGCAGTGCCTTAGACCGCTGTGCCCCTTGGGAGCCCCCAATTAACCCATAATGTCTGTGCGGGTCTACACCCCTCTCATTAGCAGACAATGAGCCTGACAGAGCCTGGTAGGATAGCCACAACTTTATGACATTCAGTTGGCTTCAAAAACACATCCTTCCTCATCTAACCACAAAGCAAGAGGCACAAAAACCTATACATTCTAAATGCTAACCAATTTATAGAAGGGGGAAGTCACCAAATGAGAGAAAAGAAGAAGTGCAACAAGTCAAAAACACTCCCAAAGCCCATGCATTGACATAAGTGTGTGAGGAGATATAGGTCTGCACCTTCAACACACCTCCACACGGCGAGCCAAAAGGAGTGTGGGTTACCAGGGAGGGTCTATTCCCTAAGGAGTCCCACTATCGCACGGGAGGCTAAATTCAGAGTCTCGTCTATCAGAAGTCACACGACCCACTTTGGGAATCCCCAGCGCAAAGAGTAACCTTGAATGTCCGAACTGTAACTCATTCCCTCAAACATAAAGTAAGACGGCTGTTAGTAGATCAGTGCCCTGCTCGTGGTGGACACAGAGAAGGGGACACACACATATAGGGACAGACTGATTTGCTAACACATCATCTAACTTCGTCAATACAGTGCAGTGAACCAAAAACCAATCCACTGTCTACATTTCTGTGCTTTGATAAGGCTTTAATAACACCCTATAGGGGTATAGATAAAGATCACCCAATTGACAACAATCTACAGGTTGGCAGAAGTAGATCACCCTGCATCCCACAGCTGGGATGTAATACCACCCTGGGGTCATGGCTAAACTCCCAACCTGGCCCCATTCCATCATGGCCACCTAATAATTCCTCTCATTCCTAATGGGGAAAATCCTGTATCTCGATAGATGAGGTGAGCGTCCAGGCACAAAAATGTTTGCTGTGCATTGTGGGTGCTACACATTGCTGGTGGATGAGGTGAGTTTGAGGGGTTGGGTTAAATGCAGAAAACACATTTCGGTTGAATGCATTCAGTTGTACAACTGACTAGGTATCCCCCTTTCTACTTACTATGTTCCTCCAGTCCTGCCCCTGGTATCTGACTGACACACAGACCTGGGGTTTCCCTCCTCGAAGGTCACCTTCAGCTGAAGAAGGGAGAGATCTCTCTGCTAGTACTATTCTTTCCTATCTCTCCTCCTCATCTCGCCCCACTCGCTTTCTCTCTTCAATTCATTCCATTTCTGTCCCTCACAAAATCTTGCACATCTCTCCTCCCATTCCAATTTATCTCCCTGCTCTTTTTGCCTCTCATCTTCTCTCGGATAGGGGCCGGGCGTGGCTCAGTGGAGCCAATCAGTCAAGCCAATCCTAGAATGGGATCAATCATGGGAAAAAAACACCAATACGCTTTCTCAACCCTCTCTGGGCCACCCTCTATTCAACACCTCAGCAATCTAATCTCTCTTTACTCTCTGTACCATAAAGAGGATTGTGTAAGGAATTGGGTACCGCTTCCTCTCTCCAGCTATATTCTCTATCCAGTTATTCATGTTCTGTTCTAGACATAGCTCCTGTCTGTGATACAATTACATTCCCTTCTTTTAGTCCTAATCATCCCTCCCCTCCCTCCTGTCATTTAGTCCTTATCATCCCTCCTGTCATTTAGTCCTAATCATCCCTCCCTCCCTCCTGTCATTTAGTCCTAATCATCCCTCCCCTCCCTCCTGTCATTTAGTCCTAATCATCCCTCCCCTCCCTCCTGTCATTTAGTCCTAATCATCCCTCCCTCCTGTCTCTTCATCCTTACTTGTCTGTCAGCAGCCCATTAAGGTTTGTGGAGGGATAATCAGCAGCGCCATACAGACAACGGGAGCACCGGCCCACGCACCAACCCAACCCGCTCACCACAGCTGCCTCAGAAAGAAGGAGAGAGAGAGAGAATAAGGGAAAAAAAACAGACCCAAGCTACATCCTGGACAGGCAGTCCATTCTACAAAAGCAAGACTTTGTATAGTAGCACCAGGATATAGACCCAAAGGTCTTGAAGAATGCATTATTTCTACTACTGGCAGTATCCCTTCAGTTACCCCATAGTGACTGTGGTTGTGACACAGAAGACTACACTGTGACTCATGTCAGAAGTCAAAGCAGGTTAACTGATACCAGTATGAGAGTCATAACCTTGCTTGGTGTTTTCATCCCTCGCCACAAGGGGCACTAAGGATATAAAATGAAAGAAGAACTGAAAAGCCAGTTGGACAGAACCCTGAGCGAGCCTCCCCAGACGTGGTTTGCCTCCAATTACAGAAATGACTCATGTTCATACAGCTACGACTGTACGTTGTCCACTAAAAAGTAAGCAGGAGCGAAATGTGGGGAAGTTGGAGGGCAGGTCACTTGGTTAAAAAGTGCATGAAGTCCAAAAATCAAGGAAATGTTGGAGATTTTTTTTTTTTTTTCAACCAAAACTGCCAAGACAAGGAAAAGACATGGTAAAGACACCTACCCCGAGCAGATAGCTTCTTAGTGTTGATGATTTTGGCAGCATACTCCTGTCCGCTGGAGATCCTCATACATCTTTTCACTATGGAGAAAGCTCCCCTTTAGGACACACAAAAACGGTGATGAGTAGACAATCAAACTGACATGGAGAGCAATAGTGATGGCGTCTTTTTGTCTGCACTAATTTCACCATGGTTCGTTTTTGAACAAATGCCGAAAATAAGGTCTGGTAAACACAGGCTTTGGAGATGTTATACATTTTGTTCCATTGAAAAACCCTTTCCTTTCTCTATAGAGTGGTGAGGAGGAATCTACCGTGTCTGGAAGGGACTTCACCATACATTTCCTGGATTCATGTTCACCCAGCTATATCCTCTCCCAGATTTGTTTTCCCCGACTAAATTTGCTGGCTAGTTGAACTATGCTAATTTTTGTCCACATTGCCAAACTTCATAAATACTGCACCCTCAACTTCAAAACTCACTTTCTAGTTATACAATCATGTAACTAATACATTTGCTGAAAATAAACTTAAATAATTAATTGTTTTGTTGAATAGTCATGACTGGTTCGAGCTATCTGTCGAGTCGTAAGACAACAGTGGCGAATCATATCATTTCCGGGTTTTCGGACTGCAAGCTATGTATTGCAAGATAGCGAGCTCTGTTAAGTGCTAGCTTGTAGTCCTAAAACACTCAGAAATAAGACATGTCAGGTTTGTTCAGTCATTCCTAATGAATAGGGGTTTGGAATAAACACCAAAAATAAGGTCAGAGGTTAACACGGGCTTAGGAGATCTCATACTTTCTGTTCTATGAGATAATATCAGTTAGTTTAACATGACCTTTATGAATTATGAAGCCTTTATGTGCTTTTTATCATTACATCAATTCTTCAACATTCACAAAAAGTGTTGTTACCCAAGAAGGCAAAGGTAACTGAACTTAATGACTATCGCCCCATAGCACACACTTATGTCACCATGAAGTGCTTTGAGAGGCTAGTCAAGGATCATATCACCTCCACCTTAACTGTCACCCTAGACCCACTTCAAATTTACCTACCGCCCCAATGGGTCCACAGACGATGCAATCGCCATCACACTGCCCTATCCATCTGGACAAGAGGAATGCTTATGTACGAATGCTGTTCATTGACTATAGCGCAGCATTCAACACCATAGTACCCTCCTAGCTCATCATTAAGCTCGAGACCCTGGGTCTCAATCCCGCCCTGTGCAATTGGGTCCTGGACTTACTGACCGGCCACCCCCAGGTGGTGAAGGTAGGAAACAGCTCCACGTCACTGATCCTCAACACTGGGGCCCCACAAGGGTGTGTGCGCAGACCCCTCCTGTACTCCCTGTTCCCCCATGACTGCATGGCCATGTACACCTCCAACTCAAATCATCAAGTTTACAGAGAACAACAGTAGTAGGCGTGATTACCAACAAAAAGAAAGCCTACAGGGAGGAGGTGAGGGCACTCGGAGTGTGGTGTCAGGAAAACAACCTCTCACTCAACGTCAACAAAAGGAGACGATCGAGGACTTAAGGAAACAGCAGAGGGAGCACCCCCCTATCCACATTGACGGGACAGCAGTAGAGAAGGTGGAAAGTTCCCCAGTGTACACATCACAGACAAACTGAAATGGTCCATCCACACAAACAGTGTGGTGAAGAAGGCGCAACAGCACCTCTTCAACCTCAGGAGGCTGAAGAAATGTGCCTTGTCACCGAAAACCCTCAAACTTTTACAGATGCACAATTGAGAGCATCCTGTCAGGCTGTATCACCGCCTGGTACGGCAACTGCTCCGCCCACAACCGCAAGGCTCTCCAGAGGGTAGTGAGGTCTGCACAACGCATCACCGGGGGCAAACTACCTGCCCGCCAGGACACCTACACCACCCGATGTCACAGGAAGGATAAAAAGATCATCAAGGACAACAACCACCGAGCCACTGCCTGTTCACCCCGCAACCATCCAGAAGGCGAGGTCAGTACAGGTGCATCAAAGCTGGGACCTAAAGCTGAAAAACAGCTTCTATCGCAAGGCCATCAGACAGTTAAATAGCCATCCCTAGCACATCACTGCCTACACACAGACTTGAAATCATTGGCCACTTTAATACATGGATCACTAGTCACTTTAATAATGTTTACATATCGTGCATTATTCATCTCATATGTATATCCTGTATTTTATACCATCTTGCCTATGCCGTTCTGTCATTGCTCATCTATATATTCATATTCCATCCCTTTAGATGTGTGTATTAGATAGTTGTTGTGGAATTGTTAGATTACATGTTAGATATTGCTGCGTTGCAATAACATCTGTTAACCATGTGCATGTGACCAATACAATTTTATTTGAAGATTATTATTGAACAAAATGTATAAAATCTCCTTAGCCTGTGTTTGCCAGACCTTATTTTCGGCGTTTATCCTAAAATGCCTTTTATTTTCCCCCATAGGCTTTGTCCAACGAACCATGTATTTGACCTGATGCATACAACTCCAAAGAAACAGGGATATACTGAAAATATGCATCTATATTTCGTTTATTTGCGTCATGGTGTACACAATAATTCAAGTTTTAGTAGTCAAACTCGGATGGAGATGGCTGTGAGAGGCCCATGCTCGGTGGACCACTGTGGAGAGTAGGCCTAGGCTAGAAGATGCAACCTCACGCTGGAAAAAGCACTGAAGACCGCGTAAGTGCAAGTGACCTAATTTTCCCCAACCCCGCAAAGCCCCCCGTGCTTTGCTGGTAAAGTAGGGCAGGCTAGTCAGTAATGTCAAGGGATTCTTCTCAGTCACCCAGGGTCAGCGCTGCTTTTAAAAACATTTAACGCGGTAACCTTTCGCTCTGCCATGCTTTAAAACCCATCACTCATATCGATGCGTTTACATTGTTGCTAAAACTATGGCATTTATTATTTTGTTTATGGTTATAAATAGACCCAATAAAACCATGTCGGAATGGGCATGTGCGCTGGCCGCTTGGCAATAGCAATCAGTGGATCGATAAGTCACATTTATGCCAATTTCGTTTTGCTGTGAGCAAGGAATGACATCACAGCTGGGAAAACAAGGGATTTCTCCAGAAATTTAGACACTACCATTTACGACCGCTCACCACTAGGAAATTACCGCCTCAATACAGTTGTTGTTCCACTAAAAGGGCGGTGACTTGTTAGACGAAAATGTCAAGAGCGATTGAAATACTACGTAAACATTCAGTAAAGATATCAAAACAAACGCAACGACGGTTTTGGAAAGAAAAGTTAGGAAATATACATTTGAAGACCAAACGTACGGTTTGAATACAACGGGTACGGTTTCTGTGCACCACACACAGGTAACAGGTAATCAAGAATAACCACCCGTTTAGAGCACCAGTAGCTAAACATAATCCAATGCAGATATGTATTGGAGAGAAATAACAAAAACATTGAAAATACTTACTTTCCCAGCTCTTCGTAGAGATTAAACTCGTCGGTAAATCTGGTACAGGTTGTCAAAGCCATGGCAAACGACGCGTGCAGAGGAGAGGGAAGACTGTCTCTTTCGGTCGGGACTTTAAACCTCAGTCTCCAACGTTTCAAAGTGCTACTTGTCTCCTCTGAAACGATAAAACAAAATAACAGAATAAAAATGAACTGCAAATCTTCTGTTTACTTTTCCTGGTCAGTTTCCGAATCTAGGAATTGTTCTTGGCACGGAGTTCACGGGTTATCAAGGACGTCGATACTCCGGTTCGCGTTCCCCTGCGCCGAAGTTACATGAATTAACCAATGGTGGCGTGCAACATCATCGACTGTGTCATCGACTAGCAGATGGCTATAACATATGATGTGGTTAGTTAAAGTTAAAATACCTTTCCAGACGTTGTAAGGTTTGGCATACGTCAGCAACGCTTGGGCAGAGGAACGCGTCGCTTCTTTTATCTGTGCCTGCCTACACTTCGCTTTGAGTGCGATACTTTTTCTATCGAGCGCTTCCTGATTTTGAAAACTGTGGAGTACAACGCCTCCCCCTAGTTGTAACCACGGACCCTTTACAGTTAATGTCACGGACCCTCACTGTGAAGAGGCTAACATTTATCAACGACTGTAGCCCAGGGATCATCAACCAAATTCAGCCGCGGGACTATGTTTCTTGAGTGGATGGTCAGGGGTCGGAACATAATTACAAATAATTTGGAGACTGCAAATTGGCCTCATGAAGCCCAAACGGATATAATATTTGACTAAAACAATAATTTCAGATCTTACTTCCTTCTATATGATCACATATCTCCTATGTGTGGGAATACTTATCACTTGGAGCTGATTTGCTGGCGTTTTAGTATTTAATGTCCCTCCCCCCCCATAAAAAAAATAGAGTAGAGCTCAGTAATCTGGGTAGCAGGCAAGCGGTGCATTACAATATTTTTTCAGATCAGAAAACGTATAAATAAAATCAACCCTGCTGTACCTACAGTGCATTCGGAAAGTATTCAGACCCCTTCCCCTTTGTCCACATCTTGTTAAGTTACAGCCTTATTCTAAAATGAATCAAATATTTTTTTTCCCCTCACCGAGCTACACACAACACCCCATAATGACAAAGAAAAACATTATTTTTAGAAGCTGTTGCACTTTTATTAAAAATAAAAACAGAAATACCTTATTTACATATGTATTCAGATCCTTTGCTATGAGACTCGAAATTGAGCTCAGGTGCATCCTGTTTCTATTGATCATCATTGAGATGTTTCTACAACTAGATTGGAGTCAAACTGTGGTAAATTCTATTGATTGGACATGATTTGGAAAGGCAGAAACCTGGCTATCCAAGGTCCCACAGTTGACAGTGCATGTCAGAGCAAAAACAAGGCATGAGGTCAAAATAACTGTCCGTAGAGCTCTGAGACAGGATTGTGTCAAGGAATGGATCTGGGGAAGGGTACCAAAATATTGCTGCAACATTGAAGGTTCTAAGAACAGAGTGGCCTCCATCATTCTTAAATGGAAGAAGTTTGGAACCACCAAGGCTCTTCCTAGACCTGACCACCCTGCAAAACTGAGCAATTAGGGGAGAAGGGCCTTGGTCAGGAAGGTGACCAAGAACCTGATGGTCACTCTGACAGAGCTCCAGAGTTCCTCTGTAGAGATGGGAAAACCTTCAAGAAAGACAACCATCTCTGCAGCACTTCACCAATTAGGCCTTTATGGTAGAGTGGCCAGACCAATGCCACTCCTCAGTAAAAGGCTCATGACAGCCCACTTGAAGTTTGCCAAAAGGCACTTAAAGACTCTCAGACCATGAGAAACAAGATTCTCTGGTCTGATGAAACCAAGATTGAACTCTTTGGCCTCAATGCCAAGCATCACGTCTGGAGGAAACTTGGCACCATCCCTACGGTGAAGCATGGTGGTGGCAGCATGGTGCATGTTTTTTTGCGGCAGGGACTGGGAGACTAGTCAGGATTGAGGAAAAGATGAACGGAGCAGAGTACAAAGAGATCCTTAAAGAAAACCTGCTCCAGAGTGCTCAGGACCTCAGACTGCGGCGAAGTTTCACCTTCCAACAGGACAACGACCCTAATCACACAGCCAAGACAATGCAGGAGTGGCTTCGGGACACGCCTCTGACTGTCCTTGAGTGGCCCAGCAAGAGCTGAACACGATTGAATATCTCTGGAGAGACCGAAAAAAAGCTGTGCAGCAACGCTCCCCATTCAACCTGACAGAGCTTGAGAGGATCTGCAGAGAGGAATGAGAGAAACTCCCCAAATGCAGGTGTTCGTTGTAGCGTCATACCCAAGAAGACTTGAGACTGTAATCGCTGCCGAAGGTGCTTCAACAAAGTACTGAGAAAAGGGTCTGAACACTTAAGTAAATGTGATATTTTAGTACATTTTGTCAAATAATATAGCAGAAATGTCCAAAAACCTGTTTCTGCTTTGTCATTATGGGATATTGTGTGTCGATTGATGAGGAAAGAAACAAACAAATGTTTTTTTTGTTGTTTAATTTTTACCCCTTTTTCTCCCCAATTTCATAGTATCCAACTGTTAGTAGCTACTATCTTGTCTCATCGCTACAACTCCCATACGGGCTCGGGAGAGACGAAGGTTGAAAGTCATGCGTCCTCCGATACACAACCCAAACAAGCCGCACTGCTTCTTAACACAGCGCGCATCCAACCCGGAAGCCAGCCGCACCAATGTGTCAGAGGAAACACTGCGCACCAGCCACAGGAGTCGCTGGTGTGCGATGAGACAAGGATATCCCTACCGGCCAAACCCTCCCTAGCCCGGACGACGCTAGGCCAATTGTGCGTCGCCCCACGGACCTCCCGGTCGCAGCCGGTTACGACAGAGCCTGGGCGCGAACCCAGAGTCTCTGGTGGCACAGCTGGCGCTGCAGTACAGTGCCCTTAACCACTGCGCCAAGAAACAAACAATTTAATACATTTTAGAATAAGGCTGCAACCTAATAAAATGTGGAAAAAGTCAAGGGGTCTGAATACTTTCCAAAGGCACTGTATGTTACATTTTTTATACATATTTGTGGAAAAAAAGGTTTAGATTGTCCCGTCTTTCAAGATCCTTGAGCAGTAAAACAAATACATTTTCTCTCACCCTCATGGCAAAATGTGTCAAATAGCATGAGATTAGCTATAAAACTGCACATTTTACTCTCTGCCCCATGGTAAAATCAAATATCCTACAAATATTTTTACAGACCTTGTAGTGGGGCCTCGCGAAACTTCACTACACTACAGGAGACTGCTGAGGGGAAAATGGCTCATAATTATCTGTGGAACGGAGGGAATGGAATGGCATCTACCACGTGTTTATTGCATTTGATTCCATTCCACTAATTCCACTCCAGCAATTACCACGAGCCCGTCCTCCCCAATTAAGGTGCCACCAACCTCCTGTGATGCATGCATACAGGCAAAAAAGTAATCCAACAAATTTAAACATCTAAACATTTGTTGTGTGTACTTAAATTAGTATTTTTTTTTTATTGAATGGCTAGTGTGAGAAGACAGGAAAAGTGTGAGGAGTGCGAATCTGAAGGGCAGTTATTTATACTCGAACCCTCGTCAATTGTGATATTCTTATAGGCCGGAGTCAGTGGCACTTAGTCTGGCTAACACCTAACACTCTAAGTCCTCTTAACTTCAGAGTCTGGGATGGCTCTTTGATGTTATCAGCACAATAATGAAGGGGGCTGTGCTTTTACTGGTTGGCTCTCCTCTGTGTCTTTCCTACTCAAACATCGACATGCACAGCCATTCACAGCCCCCGAGTGCCACCCCCTTCCATTACAGTGGTTGGATTCTCAAATCCCAACGAGAGGTCTGAACCCCCGAGTGGAAAAAAAATAGTAAACATTTGAGTGAACCAATCAAACCCGTTGCACAATTTCTGAGCAAATATCTCGTTAAACAAACGGCCTCCTCTCCAGACGAGTGTGTCACAGCTCTCCCAGAAAGGGTAGGTAACCCTGTTCCCGGAGTGCCACAGGTACTGTGGGATTTTGTTCCAACTAGGCACCACGTCTGAGCAAATTGATCAGTTCAATGGCCTAAATTGGACACCCCTGGTCTTCCTGGTAGGTTCAATCCAAAACATGAAGTGGCTGTGGCCCTCCAGGACCAGGGTTGCCTACCCCTCCAGGACCAAGGTTGCCTACCCCTCTAGGACCAAGGTTGCCTACCCCTCCAGGACCAAGGTTGCCTACCCCTCTAGGACCAAGGTTGCCTGCCCCTCCAGGACCAAGGTTGCCTACCCCTCCAGGACCAAGGTTGCCTACCCCTCCAGGACCAAGGTTGCCTGCCCCTCCAGGACCAAGGTTGCCTGCCCCTCCAGGACCAAGGTTGCCTACCCCTCCAGGACCAAGGTTGCCTGCCCCTCCAGGACCAAGGTTGCCTACCCCTCTAGGACCAAGGTTGCCTACCCCTCCAGGACCAAGGTTGCCTACCCCTCTAGGACCAAGGTTGCCTACCCCTCTAGGACCAAGGTTGCCTACCCCTCCAGGACCAAGGTTGCCTGCCCCTCCAGGACCAAGGTTGCCTACCCCTCTAGGACCAAGGTTGCCTACCCCTCTAGGACCAAGGTTGCCTACCCCTCCAGGACCAAGGTTGCCTACCCCTCCAGGACCAGGGTTGCCTACCCCTCTAGGACCAAGGTTGCCTACCCCTCTAGGACCAAGGTTGCCTGCCCCTCCAGGACCAAGGTTGCCTGCCCCTCCAGGACCAAGGTTGCCTGCCCCTCCAGGACCAAGGTTGCCTACCCCTCTAGGACCAAGGTTGCCTACCCCTCTAGGACCAAGGTTGCCTACCCCTCTAGGACCAAGGTTGCCTACCCCTCTAGGACCAAGGTTGCCTGCCCCTCCAGGACCAAGGTTGCCTGCCCCTCCAGGACCAAGGTTGCCTACCCCTCTAGGACCAAGGTTGCCTACCCCTCTAGGACCAAGGTTGCCTACCCCTCTAGGACCAAGGTTGCCTGCCCCTCCAGGACCAAGGTTGCCTACCCCTCTAGGACCAAGGTTGCCTGCCCATTTGCACTAGACCAAACACATATTGTCCTGCTCTGTCAAATGGTTAGAAATAGTGTCACTTCTGTCCCATCATATGATAGAGATTATAGTCATACAGATGACATTCAATTATTTCCCAGAATGCCATTCACCTTTCTTACCATATTTGCATCAGCTCCATCACCCATGACAATGTTCTATATTTGGAATAAGGGTGTCTGTGCACCCTCCAGTGGTTCCCACCAGGAGTATTAGGACCCCCTCCAGGATCCACAGGGGTACTTGGTCTATCCACAGGGGTACTTGGTCTATCCACAGGGGTACTTGGATCCAAGGTACTTGGTCTATCCACTCTTGGTCTATCCAAGGTACTTGGTCTATCCACAGGGTACTTGGTCTATCCACAGGGTACTTGGTCTATCCACAGGGGTACTTGGTCTATCTACAGGGTACTTGGTCTATCCACAGGGGTACTTGGTCTATCCACAGGGGTACTTGGATCCAAGGTACTTGGTCTATCTACAGGGTACTTGGCCTATCCACAGGGGTACTTGGTCTATCCACAGGGGTACTTGGTCTATCCACAGGGGTACTTGGTCTATCCACAGGTACTTGGTCTATCTACAGGGACTTGGTCTATCTACAGGGGTACTTGGCCTATCCACAGGGGTACTTGGTCTATCCAAGGGGTACTTGGTCTATCCACAGGGGTACTTGGTCTATCCACAGGGGTACTTGGTCTATCTACAGGTACTTGGTCTATCTACAGGACTTGGCCTATCCACAGGGGGGGCTATCTACTCTTGGACCAAGGTTATCTACAGGGGGTCCAGGTCTATCCAAGGTTGCCTGGTCTATCTACAGGGGTACTTGGTCTATCTGCCCCTCCAGGACCAAGGTTACTTGGTCTATCTACAGGGGGTACTTGGTCTATCTACAGGGGGTACTTGGTCTATCTACAGGGGGTACTTGGTCTATCTACAGGGGGTACTTGGTCTATCTACAGGGGGTACTTGGTCTAACAGGGGGTCTTGGTCTATCAAACTTGGTCTAGAAATAGTGTCACTTCTATCCACATCATATGGTCTATCTACAGAGATTATGGTCTATACAGGGGGTACTTGGTCTATTCAATTATTGGTCTATCTACAGAATGGCTATTCACAGGGGGTACTTGGTCTATACCATATTTGGTCTATCTCAGGGGTACTTCCATCACCCTATGACAATGTTCTATCTACATTTGGCCTATCTACAGGGGTACTTGGTCTATCCCAGGGTACTTCCCTATCTACAGGGGTATTGGTCTATCTACTGGGGGTACTTGGTCTATCTACAGGGGGGTACTTGGTCTATCCACAGGGGGTACTTGGTCTATCTACAGGGGGTACTTGGTCTATCTACAGGGGTACTTGGTCTATCTACAGGGGTACTTGGCCTATCTACAGGGGGGTACTTGGTCTATCTACAGGGGTACTTGGTCTATGGTCTATCTACAGGGGTACTTGGCCTATCTACAGGGGTACTTGGTCTATCTACAGGGGGTACTTGGCCTATCTACAGGGGGTACTTGGCCTATCTACAGGGGGGTACTTGGCCTATCTACAGGGTATGGCCTATCTACAGGGGTACTTGGTCTATCCACAGGGGTACTTGGTCTATCTACAGGGGGGTACTTGGTCTATCTACAGGGGGTACTTGGTCTATCTACAGGGGGGTACTTGGTCTATCCACAGGGGGGGTACTTGGCCTATCTACAGGGGTACTTGGCCTATCTACAGGGGTACTTGGTCTATCCACAGGGGGTACTTGGCCTATCTACAGGGGGTACTTGGCCTATCTACAGGGGTACTTGGTCTATCCACAGGGGTACTTGGCCTATCTACAGGGGTATGGCCTATCTACAGGGGTACTTGGTCTATCCACAGGGGTACTTGGCCTATCTACAGGGGTACTTGGCCTATCTACAGGGGTACTTGGTCTATCCACAGGGTACTTGGCCTATCTACAGGGGTACTTGGCCTATCTATGGCCTATCTACAGGGGTACTTGGCCTATCCACAGGGGTACTTGGTCTATCCACAGGGGTACTTGGTCTATCCACAGGGGTACTTGGCCTATCCACAGGGGTACTTGGTCTATCTACAGGGGTACTTGGTCTATCCACAGGGGTACTTGAGAAGACTCATGAGACCAAATGCACATGAGGGAAACTTCAGGGATACTCCAGTTAGAGCATAATTCAGTAGGTGGTACAGTAACCAAAAAGGTTTGGGAACCACCACACTGGCCTACTGATTTCTGGACTCACACCGCCCTCTTGTGGGAATATTTATTTTAATTTTTTGCACCTTTATTTAACCAGGTAGGCTCGTTGAGAACAAGTTCTCATTTACGACAGCGACCTGGCCAAGATAAAGCAAAGCAGTTCGACAAATACAGCAACACAGTGTAACACATGGAATAAACAAACATACAATCCATAAAACAGTAGAAAAATAAGTCTATATACAATGTGAGCATAAGAGATAAGGGAGGTAAAGGCAAAAAAGGCCATGGTGGCGAAGTAAATACAATATAGCAAGAAAAACACTGGAATGGTTGATTTGCAGTGGAAGAATGTGCAAAGTAGAGATAGAAATAATGGGGTGCAAAGGAGAAAAATAATAAATAAATACCAATTTGTAAGTCGCTCTGGATAAGAGCGTCTGCTAAATGACTTAAATGTAAATGTAAATGTAAATAAATACGGTAGGGGAAGAGGTAGTTGTTTGGGCTAAATGATAGAATATAAGGATGGTGCATGCACTTTGCCCTGCCTCGTGTCTCACTGCTCAGTCTAGACATCACTGCTCCATTTATTGTCTGATCATGGTCATGTCCTGTGTGACCACAACTGACCGATACTGACCACATTAACTTTCATGCACAGTGAACTATCACATACACAGATTAAACTGATCAGAATGTCAGGCTATGGCCAGACCCTGACCATATGAGGAGAATGTCAGGCTATGGCCAGACCCTGACCATACGAGGAGAATGTCAGGAGGAGAATGTCAGGCTATGGCCAGACTCTGACCATACGAGGAGAATGTCAGGCTATGGCCAGACCCTGACCATACGAGGAGAATGTCAGGCTATGGCCAGACCCTGACCATACGAGGAGAATGTCAGGCTATGGCCAGACCCTGACCATACGAGGAGAATGTCAGGCTATGGCCAGACCCTGACCATACGAGGAGAATGTCAGGCTATGGCCAGACCCTGACCATACGAGGAGAATGTTAGGCTATGGCCAGACCCTGACCATATTAGGAGGAAGGGATTAGAATAATTGTTACAGAATAAAAAGGGAGAGTCAGTCAAACATCCTATTTATTTACATGTCAGGGGTGACTGGCAGTACATAATACCTAGGGGAGAGTGGGGTAAGTTGAGCCACCCTGTCCCTCAGTTCAACTTACCCTGTCCCTCAGTTCAACTTACCCTGTCCCTCAGTTCAACTTAACCTGTCCCTCAGTTCAACTTACCCTGTCCCTCAGTTCAATTTACCCTGTCCCTCAGTTCAACTTACCCTGTCCTTCAGTTCAACTTACCCCCTCAGTACCCCCTCAGTTCAATTTACCCTGTCCCTCAGTTCAACTTACCCTGTCCCTCAGTTCAACTTACCCTGTCCCTCAGTTCAATTTACCCTGTCCCTCAGTTCAACTTACCCTGTCCCTCAGTTCAACTTACCCTGTCCCTCAGTTCAACCCTGTCCCTCAGTTCAACTTACCCTGTCCCTCAGTTCAACCCTGTCCCTCAGTTACTTACCCTGTCCCTCAGTTCAACTTACCCTGTCCCTCAGTTCAACTTACCCTGTCCCTCAGTTCAATTTACCCTGTCAGTTCCTTACCCTGTCCCTCAGTTCAACTTACCCTGTCCCTCAGTTCAACTTACCCTGTCCCTCAGTTCAACTTACCCTGTCCCTCAGTTCAATTTACCCTGTCCCTCAGTTCAACTTACCCTGTCCCTCAGTTCAACTTACCCTGTCCCTCCCTCAGTTCAACTTACCCTGTCCCTCAGTTCAATTTACCCTGTCCCTCAGTTCAACTTACCCTGTCCCTCAGTTCAACTTACCCTGTCCCTCAGTTCAAATTACCCTGTCCCTCAGTTCAACTTACCCTGTCCCTCAGTTCAACTCACCCTGTCCCTCAGTTCAACTCACCCTGTCCCTCAGTTCAACTCACCCTGTCCCTCAGTTCAACTCACCCTGTCCCTCAGTTCAACTCACCCTGTCCCTCAGTTCAACTTACCCTGTCCCTCAGTTCAACTTACCCTGTCCCTCAGTTCAACTTACCCTGTCCCTCAGTTCAACTTACCCAACACTTACCCCATAAGCCGTTTTCAAACCTGTCATGTTTACATGAATTCTGATTATCTACACATGCTGAAGTCTATGTAGATAACTATGATAGAAACAATACTATATTTCCCTTGATGGAGTGATTCTGAATGTAAAAAATGGCTCAACTTACCACTTACCCAACTCTCCACTGCCTCATGCCATACTCCTTCCATGTGTGTGTGTGTCCGTGTGTGTCCGTGTGTGTCCGTGTGTGTCCGTGTGTGAGTCCTTTCGTGCATGTGGGTTTGTGACCACTCATGCAACTGTTTACGAAGCCAAGATGTTTGGGAAAGTTTCTGACATAAATGATTTTATTTATACAGTAACACGTGTCAGAAAGGACAACATCTTTCCATGTATAATTTAGGATGAATATTTCCATATGAATTGTGATCCCTCGTATTTTGACAGTGATTAAACGCAATTGACACATAAGGATACACATTCTACACAACATCTGATGCGGTGCCGTCACATTTGATAATGACTGACAGTTTGACATTAAACGTCCTCATGTTCTCTACCCGCACAGTTTAATCCTGACTAAATATGCACACTCTGACATTTCCCAAGCGGCCCGTCATTAAAATGAACGATGAAATAACTCATGACCTTACATTTAATAAAGGTACATCTTTCTCTTGACGCAGGGAGAACATGTGGAATTCACATGAAGACTCGGAGCTCCTCTGATATCTCTATCTGCTTCAGTGGGAAGGTCAACAATAGACCACTAATGCCCAGAAGGAATTAAACCTCACTTTCTTCGTTACAAAACAAAAATAAAATATTCTTTGGAGAAGATAAAGGTTAAATAAAATGAAACAAATGAAAAGTGAGGACAGATGGTGAGAGGGGCCATATAATTTCAGCCCACTAGTGTAGTAGACTTTACATCCCAATATTCTCCTTTCCAGATGTTGGATCAGATTGTGATGAGAAACTTTACCTCCTTCGCCTAATACCATGAGTAGAGCTCTGGGGAAAACCCAAAGCCTTATAAGTGCAGAGCAACTATAGTTGTAGGACACAACTACTGCTGCCCATACTGCTGCCCTGCCTATTGCCCATACTGCTGCCCTTCCTATTGCCCATACTGCTGCCCTTCCTATTGCCCATACTGCTGCCCTTCCTGCTGCCCTTCCTATTGCCCATACTGCTGCCCTGCCTATTGCCCATACTGCTGCCCTGCCTATTGCCCATACTGCTGCCCTGCCTATTGCCCATACTGCTGCCCTGCCTATTGCCCATACTGCTGCCCTGCCTATTGCCCATACTGCTGCCCTGCCTATTGCCCATGCCTGCTGCCCTTCATATTGCCCATACTGCTGCCCTGCCTATTGCCCATGCCTGCTGCCCTTCCTATTGCCCATACTGCTGCCCTGCCTATTGCCCATACTGCTGCCCTGCCTATTGCCCATACTGCTGCCCTGCCTATTGCCCATACCTGCTGCCCTTCCTATTGCCCATACTGCTGCCCTTCCTATTGCCCATACTGCTGCCCTTCCTATTGCCCATACTGCTGCCCTGCCTATTCCTATTGCCCATACTGCTGCCCTGCCTATTGCCCATACTGCTGCCCTGCCTATTGCCCATACTGCTGCCCTGCCTATTGCCCATACTGCTGCCCTTCCTATTGCCCATACTGCTGCCCTGCCTATTGCCCATACTGCTGCCCTGCCTATTGCCCATACTGCTGCCCTGCCTATTGCCCATACTGCTGCCCTGCCTATTGCCCATACTGCTGCCCTGCCTATTTCCCATACTGCTGCCCTTCCTATTGCCCATACTGCTGCCCTGCCTATTGCCCATACTGCTGCCCTGCCTATTGCCCATACTGCTGCCCTGCCTATTGCCCTGCCTGCTGCCCTGCCTATTGCCCATACTGCTGCCCTTCCTATTGCCCATACTGCTGCCCTCCTATTGCCCATACTGCTGCCCTTCCTATTGCCCATACTGCTGCCCTGCCTATTGCCCATGCCTGCTGCCCTGCCTATTGCCCATACTGCTGCCCTGCCTATTGCCCATACTGCTGCCCTGCCCTGCCTATTGCCCATACTGCTGCCCTGCCTATTGCCCATACTGCTGCCCTGCCTATTGCCCATACTGCTGCCCTGCCTATTGCCCATACTGCTGCCCTGCCTATTGCCCATACTGCTGCCCTTCCTATTGCCCATACTGCTGCCCTTCCTATTGCCCATACTGCTGCCCTTCCTATTGCCCATACTGCTGCCCTGCCTATTGCCCATACTGCTGCCCTGCCTATTGCCCATACTGCTGCCCTGCCTATTGCCCATACTGCTGCCCTGCCTATTGCCCATGCTTGCTGCCCTTCCTATTGCCCATACTGCTGCCCTTCCTATTGCCCATACTGCTGCCCTGCCTATTGCCCATACTGCTGCCCTGCCTATTGCCCATACTGCTGCCCTGCCTATTGCCCATACTGCTGCCCTGCCTATTGCCCATACTGCTGCCCTTCATATTGCCCATACTGCTGCCCTGCCTATTGCCCATACTGCTGCCCTGCCTATTGCCCATACTGCTGCCCTTCATATTGCCCATACTGCTGCCCTTCCTATTGCCCATACTGCTGCCCTGCCTATTGCCCATACTGCTGCCCTTCCTATTGCCCATACTGCTGCCCTGCCTATTGCCCATACTGCTGCCCTGCCTATTGTCCTGCTTGCTGCCCTTCATATTGCCCATACTGCTGCCCTTCCTATTGCCCATACTGCTGCCCTGCCTATTGCCCTTCCTATTGCCCATACTGCTGCCCTGCCTATTGCCCATACTGCTGCCATGCCTATTGCCCATACTGCTGCCCTGCATATTGCCCTGCCTGCTGCCCTTCCTATTGCCCATACTGCTGCCCTGCCTATTGCCCATACTGCTGCCCTGCCTATTGCCCATACTGCTGCCCTGCCTATTGCCCATACTGCTGCCCTGCCTATTGCCCATACTGCTGCCCTGCCTATTGCCCATACTGCTGCCCTGCCTATTGCCCATACTGCTGCCCTGCCTATTGCCCATACTGCTGCCCTGCCTATTGCCCATACTGCTGCCCTGCCTATTGCCCATACTGCTGCCCTGCCTATTGCCCATACTGCTGCCCTGCCTATTGCCCTTCCTATTGCCCATACTGCTGTTGTATCTTTGGAGGCCCGCAACTCCACTTGTACATGTTCCTCTCCCCCTCTCTCTTTCATTAACTCCCTCTTTTTCTCTCTCTCTGTCGGTCCCTCCACCTCTCATCCCCGCTCTCTCGCTGCTCTAACTCTCCCTCCCTCTTTCCCTCTGTTAAGACTTTCGGCAATAGGAAACCTTGGCTGCCAAATACACTGGTTGGAGCCCTCAGAGGCAATGAGACTCCTGAGTGGTTTTCGTCTGAAGGGTGAAGGGTGGACACGTGGGAGGGAGGGGACTGGCACTATGAAGTCGGCTCTGGTAGGGGCTGACGCACCCCAGCTGTGCCCTCACCTCCAGAAAGACATAGAGGGCTCTAGGAGTACCACACTCCTTGGTGCTCCAGGCTCTTTACACACACACTACATGCAGTACATCGCAAGTACACTATACACACACACTCACTTGTGTGCACACATGCACAGTCAGTGCATTTATTTGTTAAATGCTGGCTCATCCTGGGTTATTAATGAATAGGGTGTGTGCTTTTAAATGACTGGCTTCTCTGAGGAACATTCCAGCCTAGTTGACAGAGAGCTGTCCAACACTTCCTCCACTTCCTGAGTCAGTTGACAGAGAGCTGTCCAACACTTCCTCCACTTCCTGAGTCAGTTGACACAGAGCTGTCCAACACTTCCTCCACTTCCTGAGTCAGTTGACAGAGAGTTGTCCAACACGTCCTCCACTTCCTGAGTCAGTTGACAGAGAGCTGTCCAACACTTCCTTCCCTCCACTTCCTGAGTCAGTTGACAGAGAGCTGTCAACACTTCCTCCACTTCCTGAGTCAGTTCCTCCACTTCCTGAGTCAGTTGACAGAGAGCTGTCCAACACTTCCTCCACTTCCTGAGTCAGTTGACAGAGAGCTGTCCAACACTTCCTCCACTTCCTGAGTCAGTTGACAGAGAGCTGTCCAACACTTCCTCCACTTCCTGAGTCAGTTGACAGAGAGCTGTCCAACACTTCCTCCACTTCCTGAGTCAGTTGACAGAGTCCAACACTTCCTCCACTTCCTGAGCTGTCCAACACTTCCTCCACTTCCTGAGTCAGTTGACAGAGAGCTGTCCAACACTTCCTCCACTTCCTGAGTCAGTTGACAGAGAGCTGTCCAACACTTCCTCCACTTCCTGAGTCAGTTGACAGAGAGCTGTCCAACACTTCCTCCACTTCCTGAGTCAGTTGACAGAGAGCTGTCCAACACTTCCTCCACTTCCTGAGTCAGTTGACAGAGAGCTGTCCAACACTTCCTCCACTTCCTGAGTCAGTTGACAGAGAGCTGTCCAAGCACTGTTCATGACACAAACAAGCACTGTTCACATCACTCTTGTTGGTGGAGAGACATTTTTGCAGGTTTAAAGCTCATTTTATGCAAAACTACACATTTTGTCATTAGGTGCAGAGAAAATATTGCCGTTTTAAAGCTCATTTTCTTGCAATTCTATGCATTTTGCCATGTCTAATATGTATTCATGTGATATTTGAGTGATTCAAACATTACAACAATATATGGGTTAAAAAAACACTAGCTAATAAAAACTAGCTGGCATGGACTAGTTGATCTGGACATTTCTGACAAGTTATAAATAGCTCTCTAAGGCCTGCAATTATTGACATGACAAGAGGAACTGATGATGTACTACCCAATTCAAAAATTGCACCTTGTGCCTTCTACTATTACAACTTTCAAAAGTAAGTTGAATGCTGGACTGAGTTCCTTTAAAATACAGCATATATATATATATATATTATATATATGTATATATATCGCGATGCGCCCCACAGTTTGGGAACCACTGATATAGACAACGCTGTGAAAACCTGCTGGTGCTCAGTTTGCTTTCTGTTTCATACATGATGACAGAGAAACAGCGGAAGACTGATCTCATACGCATCATTTAGATTGTGAATATTCATAATATATTCATAATATATTCTTAATAAATTCATATTCATAATAGATATTCATAATTTCCTTCATCTGCCAATGAAGGACAGAGTAAATAGTCTTTCCGTTTTCCTCAATTAGCATATTTCTCTATAGTCTCCCAATGGACAAACTAAACAGTCAATGTGTGTTTTGAGAAACTGAATGTGATTAATCAAAGAAGGAGGAGCCAGTGAATCATCAACCAATACGGGTTACATCATTGGTCATTTGGCAAAAATAAATCTGCCTTTCAACCTGGGAAACGTGCTTGTTCCATGCTTGGACCTGCCTTCCATTGTCAGCTATGGGTAGTGGCCACGGTCAAGGGACGTCTAGGATCAGAAGGGGTCACCCATGACATCATTGCAAACAGAAACACCAGTTCCTGCATATCCTATGATATAGGAGAGAACAAGATATTCCTTTCTCATGGTCCGTCACGTGAACCTGCAACCAAAATTACAGAAAGCCATAATCTATGACATCATCATACCTCTGAGTGATGCGTGTGACTTGTGAGTTGATGAATTGATTCAACCATAACTTTTGGTCAGCGCATTCATTGTTGAGGGTGTAGTCTTTCGAGTGTTCTTGCCAGTATAATCAGTGACTCCGGGTCAGAGTGGAGGAGGAAATCCTCCTGGCCATTGTCATGGTGTATTCTGTATGGGAGTAGAAGGCGTTACCCCTCCTGTGGCTAATGGTACGGCCCAGCTCTCAGTGGGCGGAGCAGGGCGTGTGGTCAGCGGATCTGATAGAGAGCATGCTGTTGAGAGATGGATAGGTCCACTGGGGGTGGGAGTGTTGGGGCCCTCATTGGAGAGAGCTTAAAGCTGACAGCACAGCTGGAGGGCTAGCTCCACCACAGGCCTGGGCCTGTGTTAGAATGGGAGAAAGGGGAGGGGGGGAGAAGAGTATGGAAAGACAAGCAGGAGAAGAGTAGACAAAGAAGAGAGTGAGGGATTGAAATAGAGGGAGAGGGGGATAAATGCTGAAGTGAGAGGTAGGGATAGAACTAACTAGAGCATAGATTCAATTAAAGATCTGCGATATAGTGCAATTGAAATGTAAAGGTCATTTCAGACTGAGCCGAAATATTCTGTGTTTACCGTGAATGCAGTCTCTGCAAAACACATACGTCCATACACACAAACACTATACTGACAGAAGCACACGTACTTAAGCACACACATGCCAACGCCCACACTCCACACCTCCACACAAGGACCAATAAATGTCACTGTTAATATTTAGGCTTAACTCAGTTGTGTATATGGAGCTGTAATTTTGCATTACAACAGAACACTATGTTTTTCCAGCTGCAGGTATGACACGCAAAGTGTGTGTGTACAATGTGTGACTGTGTGTTCCTACATAAACGTCCCATCATAACAAAGCAAGGCAGCTCCTGTTCCCACAGACAATGGATGTAACATCCTAACACCATCAATCACTAACCTTGAAGACACTTCCTAGGCGGAGCGTCTTCCTCCTGGGCAGAGCGTCTTCCTCCTGGGCGGAGCGTCTTCCTCCTGGGCGGAGCGTCTTCCTCCTGGGCGGAGCGTCTTCCTCCTGGGCGGAGCGTCTTCCTCCTGGGCGGAGCGTCTTCCTCCTAGGCAGAGCATCTTTGGGGCGGCAGGGTAGCCTAGTGGTTAGAGCGTTGGACTAGTAACCGGAAGGTTGCAAATTCAAACCCCCGAGCTGACAAGGTACAAATCTGTCGTTCTGCCCCTGAACAGGCAGTTAACCCACGGTTATTAGGCAGTCATTGAAAATAAGAATTTGTTCTTAACTGACTTGCCTAGTTAAATAAAGGTACAATTTAAGCGTCTTCCTCCTGGGCAGTGCGTTCCCACCACCAAATGATGATTATTTTTCAATGTTTTTATGGGGAAGAATGACAGATGAACAGTATTAAAGCTAATCCCATGCTTTTTTACACATTTTGCCATTGGGATTAGAGAAAATGTTGCTGTTTTAGTAGAGCTCAGGGATTCTTGAAAGACGGGACAATCTCAACTTTTTTCTTAATATTTAAAAAAAAAAAAATTATATATTTTGATAGACCAAAGTATCAGCTATCACACCATGTAAAGGTATAACATCTTAATAAAATACAAAAATTACTGAATCATCACAACTAATTATAAAGCATTTCATTTGTACAAGTATTGTCCAACAAGTGTTTAAAGGCCTTGATTGTTTAATTTAACATTTGATTATTCAAATATGTAATACAAATCTCCAAACTTGATTTTGTTTTGTTTTATATCACTGTATAATGCTCCAGAGCTAATTTTGTTAGCATTTTGGCATGTTTTTCTAGATTTAGAATGTAAAACAACATTAATAAAGCAAACATGAACCCTTAGTTCTAACAGAAAATTCTTCCATTGTTTAAGATTGTTGCAGAACAGTGACCTAACCTAAACTTAACCACACTGCTAACCTTATGCCTAACCCTAAACTTCAATTAAGATCCAAATTATATTTTCTGTTTTCATGAATCTTTACAATATAGCACATTTCTACTTTGTGGCTGTAGTAACTAGTGGAAACCACATTACACCATTGACAAATATGAGTGGGGCGGCAGCCATCTTTAATCCCATAGAACCCCTTATTAAAAACTCCATTACTTCTCCTGATTGGAATGTGACATTCCTGCCAAGAGATTTGGGAGTGCAGACTTGCAGTGTTTGCTATATGTGTGCTTTTGCAAGAGTGCCAATTACATTTGCCTTTTTTGGTTGCATTTACGAGATTTCACATGGATTATTACATCTATGTATGTTTTTCTTCATTGGACATCAGCTGCATGGCATTCTGTATCATCTTTCATCGCTGAGAGAGAGAGAGGAGATGTACCTCAGGATCTTAGCTGTGTCAAGGTGTTCAGATGTAGTCACTGCCAGCTGATCCGGCCTTCTCTAATTTGCAGAAACCCAAACCATACAGACATGGCTGTTCGCATGAGTGCTGAATGAAACGTTACCACAATTATCAGGATCAAAGCGTATTACTGTGTTTTTATTTTACCTTTATTTAACTAGGCAAGTCAGTTATTTTCAATGATGGCCTAGTGGGTTAACTGCCTGTTCAGGGGCAGAACGACAGATTTGTACCTTGTCAGCTCGTGGATTTGAACTTGCAACCTTCCGGTTACTAGTCCAACACTCTAACCACTTGGCTACACTGCCGTAGGTGACCAAATACTTATTTTCCACCATAATTTGCAAATAAATTCTTTAAAAATCCTACAATATGATTTTCTGGATTTTGTCTGTCATAGTTGAAGTGTACCTATGATGAAAATTACAGGCCTCTCATCTTTTTAAGTGGGAGAACTTGCACAACTGGTGGCTGACTAAATACTTTTTTGCCCCACTGTAAAGTGCATATATAGTGTATATATATGTAATGTATATATAGTGTATATATGGATACAAACAGAGGTGTGTGTATATACGGTATATATACAGTGCCTTGCGAAAGTATTCGGCCCCCTTGAACTTTGCAACCTTTTTTTGTGAAGAATCAACAACAAGTGGGACACAATCATGAAGTGGAACGACATTTATTGGATATTTCAAACTTTTTTAACAAATCAAAAACTGAAAAATTGGGCGTGCAAAATTATTCAGCCCCTTTACTTTCAGTGCAGCAAACTCTCTCCAGAAGTTCAGTGAGGATCTCTGAATGATCCAATGTTGACCTAAATGACTAATGATGATAAATACAATCCACCTGTGTGTAATCAAGTCTCCGTATAAATGCACCTGCACTGTGATAGTCTCAGAGGTCCGTTAAAAGCGCAGAGAGCATCATGAAGAACAAGGAACACACCAGGCAGGTCCAAGATACTGTTGTGAAGAAGTTTAAAGCCGGATTTGGATACAAAAAGATTTCCCAAGCTTTAAACATCCCAAGGAGCACTGTGCAAGCGATAATATTGAAATGGAAGGAGTATCAGACCACTGCAAATCTACCAAGACCTGGCCGTCCCTCTATACTTTCAGCTCATACAAGGAGAAGACTGATCAAAGATGCAGCCAAGAGGCCCATGATCACTCTGGATGAACTGCAGAGATCTACAGCTGAGGTGGGAGACTCTGTCCATAGGACAACAATCAGTCGTATATTGCACAAATCTGGCCTTTATGGAAGAGTGGAAAGAAGAAAGCCATTTCTTAAAGATATCCATAAAAAGTGTTGTTTAAAGTTTGCCACAAGCCACCTGGGAGACACACCAAACATGTGGAAGAAGGTGCTCTGGTCAGATGAAACCAAAATTGAACATTTTGGCAACAATGCAAAACGTTATGTTTGGTGTAAAAACAACACAGCTCATCACCCTGAACACACCATCCCCACTGTCAAACATGGTGGTGGCAGCATCATGGTTTGGGCCTGCTTTTCTTCAGCAGGGACAGGGAAGATGGTTAAAAATGATGGGAAGATGGATGGAGCCAAATACAGGACCATTCTGGAAGAAAACCTGATGGAGTCTGCAAAAGACCTGAGACTGGGGCGGAGATTTGTCTTCCAACAAGACAATGATCCAAAACATAAAGCAAAATCTACAATGGAATGGTTCAAAAATAAACATATCCAGGTGTTAGAATGGCCAAGTCAAAGTCCAGACCTGAATCCAATCGAGAATCTGTGGAAAGAACTGAAAACTGCTGTTCACAAATGCTCTCCATCCAACCTCACTGAGCTGGAGCTGTTTTGCAAATAGGAATGGGAAAAAAATTCAGTCTCTCGATGTGCAAAACTGATAGAGACATACCCCAAGCGACTTACAGCTGTAATCGCAGCAAAAGGTGGCACTACAATGTATTAACTTAAGGGGGCTGAATAATTTTGCACGCCCAATTTTTCAGTCTTTGATTTGTTAAAAAGTTTGAAATATCCAATAAATGTCATTGCACTTCATGATTGTGTCCCACTTGTTGTTGATTCTTCACAAAAAAATACAGTTTTATATCTTTATGTTTGAAGCCTGAAATGTGGCAAAAGGTCGCAAAGTTCAAGGGGGCCGAATACTTTCGCAAGGCACTGTATATATATGTATATATAGTGTCTATATGGATAATAACAGAGGTGAGGGTATATATAGTGTATTAGTGTATATATAGTGTATATCTGGATAAAATCAGAGGTGTGTATATATAGTGTATATAGTGTATTTATGGATAAAAACAGAGGTGTGTGTATATATACTGTATACATAGTGTATATATAGTGTGTATATGGATCAACTCAGAGGTGAGGGTATTTATAGTGTATGTATATAGTGTATATATGGATCAACTCAGAGGTGAGGGTATATATAGTGTATGTATATAGTGTATATATGGATCAACTCAGAGGTGTGTATATAGTGTATATCTGGATAAAAACAGGGGTGTGTGTATATATAGTGTATATAGTGTATGGATAAAAACAGAGGTGTGTTTTTATAGTGTATATAATGTATATATCGTGTATATATATAATGTATATATAGTGTATATATATGGATAAATCAGAGGTGTGTATATAGTGTATATAATGTATATATTGTGTATATATATAATGTATATATCGTGTATATATATAATGTATATATTGTGTATATATATAATGTATATATAGTGTATATATATATATAATGTATATATCGTGTATATATATGGATAAAAACAGAGGTGGCATCACAGGTTCAAAAGTGGTTAGGCAAAATTCCTACCGGTCTTTTCTGGAGCCTGGAGTTTTTCCTGATCTCATGACCTGGTCAGGTAAAACTCTGGGTCCTATTTATAGGCTATGACAAAATATTATGTTTTATTATTGAAGATGGCTTCCCTTTTCATCTGTGCTATGACAATAGGGCTGGGGTTTTTCTTGTCGGGTCATGTGAATTGGAAAAACTCTTCTTGGTCGGTTAGCCTCGGGCGGTTTGGCACCATAGAGGGGGGTTTATGTGGTGTAGCTTGAGATCATGACTTGGCACGGATTGGGTTAGGGGGAGGTGGGGTGGTCTGTATGGGAGAAGAGTGCATCACGCTCTGGGGAAGGTTCCAGCAGCGAGCCCCTATCTCTGGCTGTCTGGATGGGGACCATCCAATAGTATGGAAAGATTGTATTTCTAGACCTGGTTGGGTTAGTTGGAATGCGAGCTAGCATTCCGGTATTCCACTTTGTGGAATTCTACTTTGTCATTTGGATTTAAAGTAGCAAACAATTTGGTCGTCCTTGGTTACATTCTTGAGCTATGACCTGCTGGGCATCCCATGGGGAGAGCGGCTTAGCATGGGGATCTGGTCATGATTAAAAAAAGACATTTTAGATTTACAGGAGAGAAAATAAAAACTAAAGAAATGGGTCTCTTTCCTCAATTGTAGCACCACCAGTAATAGCACCAAGCACAAGGCTCACATTAATACAGCATGTGGAATGCATGTAAAGAGCAGCACTTAACAACAACACACTTTTATAGAAATACATTTAGGTGGGGATCTATCATCAAGCATTGTATATAGCTTTAGGGGGCATTTAACAGTCATTTAGCATCATTAAATGACTGATTTGGACATCAAATACAAATAAAACGAAACAACGGCACCTCTTTGTTTTTTTTAAACGTGCGTGCCTCATCAAAAAGTGTGCGTTCGCCTCCCGAGTGGTGCAGTGGTCTAAGGCACTGCAGTGCTAGCTGTCCGACTAGAGATTCTGGGTTCAAGTCCAGGCTCCGTCACAGTCGTTCGCGCCCGGGAGACACATGGGGCGGCCCACGATTGGCCCAGCGTCGTCCGGGTTAGGGAGGGTTTGGCCGGGCAGGGATGTCCTTGTCTGACCGCGCACTAGCGACTCCTGTGGTGGGCCGGGCGCAGTTCATGCTGACACGGTCGCCACAGTGTTTCCTCCAACACATTGGTGCGGCTGGCTTCCGGGTTAAGTGGGCATTGTGTCAAGAAGCAGTGTGGCTTGGTTGGGTTGTGTTTCAGCAATGAGGACGCCAGTTGGATACAAGAGAGAGTCACTAAACTGGGGAGGCTCTCGACCTTCACCTCTCCAGAGTCCGTACAAAGAGAGAGACAGAGGAGAGAGAGAGAGGGAGCAAGGAGTTGCAGCAATGAGACAAGACTGTAACTACCAGTTGGATACCACTAAACTGGGGAGATAAAGAAGTTAAAAACATAAGATCAAAATACAAAAGAAAATAAAGAAGTGTGCGTTCGTGCCTGTGTGCACGTCTTTTCCTGACTCGAGAGAGACAGGGAGCGAGAGAGAGACAGGGAGCAGGGAGCGAGAGAGAGACAGGAAGCAAGAGGGAGAGAGAGAGAGAGAGAGGGAGCGAGAGAGAGAGACAGGGAGCGAGAGAGAGACAGGGAGCGAGAGAGAGACAGGGAGCGAGAGAGAGAGACAGGGAGAGAGGGAGAGAGAGACAGGGAGCGAGAGAGAGAGGGAGCAGGGAGAGAGAGACAGGGAGAGAGAGAGGGAGAGAGAGAGAGAGACAGGAGAGCAAGAGAGAGAGAGGGAGCGAGAGAGAGACAGGGAGAGAGAGAGGAGCGAGAGAGACAGGGAGCGAGAGAGAGGGAGCGAGAGAGAGACAGGGAGCGAGAGGGAGCGAGAGAGAGGGAGCGAGAGAGAGACAGGGAGCGAGAGAGAGAGAGGGAGCGAGAGAGACAGGGAGCGTGAGAGAGAGACGAGAGAGAGAGGGAGCAGGGGAGCGAGAGAGAGAGGGAGCGAGAGAGAGAGAGGGAGCGAGAGAGGGAGCGAGAGAGAGACAGGAAGCAAGAGAGAGAGAGGGAGAGAGAGAGAGGGAGCAAGAGAGAGACAGGAGCGAGAGAGAGGGAGAGAGAGACAGGGAGCGAGAGAGAGACAGGGAGCGGGAGCGAGAGAGAGACAGGGGGGAGCGAGAGAGAGAGAGGGGGAGAGGGAGAGAGAGACAGGAGCGAGAGAGAGAGGGAGCGAGAGAGAGACAGGAAGCGAGAGAGAGAGAGAGAGAGAGAGAGAGAGGAGGAGTGGGAGAGAGAGACAGGGAGACGAGAGAGAGGGACAGGGAGGGAGAGAGAGACAGGGAGCAGGGAGAGAGAGAGGGAGCGAGAGGGAGCAGAGAGAGGAGAGAGGGAGCGAGAGAGAGAGGGACAGGGAGCGAGAGAGAGACAGGGAGCGAGAGAGAGAGAGGGAGCAAGAGAGACAGGGAGCGAGAGAGAGACAGGGAGCGAGAGAGAGACAGGGAGCAAGAGAGAGACAGGGAGCAGCGAGAGAGAGGGAGCGAGAGAGAGAGGGAGCGAGAGAGAGACAGGGAGAGGAGCAGTGGGAGCGAGAGGAGGGCGAGAGAGAGAGGGAGCAAGAGAGAGTCAGGGAGCGAGAGAGAGACAGGGAGCGAGAGAGAGAGGGAGCGAGAGAGAGAGAGAGAGGGAGCAAGAGAGAGAGAGAGAGACAGGGAGGAGAGAGAGAGAGAGAGGGAGCGAGGAGAGAGGGAGCGAGAGAGAGACAGGGAGCGAGCGAGAGAGTGGGAGCGAGAGAGAGAGAGAGAGAGGAGGGGAGGAGAGAGAGAGAGAGACAGGGAGCGAGAGAGAGAGGGAGCGTGAGAGTGGGAGCGGAGCGAGAGAGCAGGGAGCGAGAGAGGGAGAGAGGAGACAGGGAGCGAGAGAGACAGGGAAGAGAGAGAGGGAGCGAGAGAGTGGGAGCGAGAGAGAGAGAGAGAGACAGAGGGAGCGAGAGAGAGAGGGAGCGAGAGAGGGAGCGTGAGAGAGAGAGGGAGCGAGAGGAGAGAGAGACAGGGAGAGAGCGAGAGGAGCGAGAGAGAGAGCCGAGGGAGCGAGAGAGAGAGACAGGGAGCGAGAGAGAGAGGGAGCGAGAGAGAGGGAGTGAGAGTGGGAGCGAGAGAGAGAGAGAGACAGGGAGCGAGCGAGAGAGGGAGAGAGGGAGGGAGCGAGAGAGAGACAGGGAGCGAGAGAGAGACAGGGAGCGAGAGAGAGAGGGAGAGAGAGAGAGGGACAGGGAGCGAGAGAGAGACAGGGAGCGAGAGAGAGACAGGGAGCGAGAGAGAGAGAGAGGGAGAGGGAGCGAGAGACAGGGAGCGAGAGAGAGAGAGCGGGAGCGTGTGGGAGCAAGAGAGAGACAGGGAGCAAGAGAGACAGGGAGCGAGAGAGAGACAGGGAGACGAGAGAGAGAGGGAGCGAGAGAGAGACAGGGAGCGAGAGAGAGAGAGCGAGAGAGCGTGAGAGCGAGAGAGGGAGAGAGAGAGAGACAGGGAGCTAAGAGAGACAGGAGCGAGAGAGGGAGCGAGGGGAGAGAGACAGGAAGCAAGAGAGAGAGGGAGAGAGAGAGAGGGAGCGAGAGAGAGACAGGGAGCGAGAGAGAGACAGGGAGCGAGAGAGAGGAGCAAGGAGAGACAGGGAGCGAGAGAGAGAGAGGGAGAGAGAGGGAGCAGAGAGAGACAGGGAGCGAGAGAGAGGGAGCGAGAGAGAGAGAGGGAGCGAGAGAGAGACAGGGAGCTTGAAGAGAGGTAGAGGAGGGGCGAGAGTGGGAGCGAGAGAGAGAGCAAGAGAGAGAGAGACGAGAGAGAGAGAGGGAGCGAGAGAGAGAGGGAGAGACAGGGAGCGAGAGAGAGAGGGGAGTGAGAGAGTGGGAGCGAGAGAGAGACAGGGAGAGAGAGAGAGAGACGAGAGACAGAGAGAGAGACAGGGAGCGAGAGAGTGGAGAGGAGAGCGAGAGAGAGAGCAGGGAGGAGAGAGAGAGGGAGCGAGAGAGAGAGGGAGCGAGAGAGCGGGAGGGAGCGAGAGACAGGGGGAGCGAGAGAGAGAGACAGGGAGCAGAGAGAGAGAGAGAGAGAGGCGAGAGAGAGAGTGGGAGCGAGAGAGAGAGGGAGAGAGAGAGAGACAGGGTGCGAGAGAGCAGGGGAGCGAGAGAGAGAGGGAGAGAAGCGAGAGAGGGAGCGAGAGAGAGAGCGAGAGAGAGGGAGCGAGAGAGAGACAGGGAGCGAAGAGAGACAGGGAGCGAGAGAGAGAGGGAGTGAGAGAAGGTCGTGAGTGGGAGCCAGGGAGCGAGAGAGACAGGGAGCGAGAGAGAGGGAGAGAGAGAGAGGGTCGAGAGAGACGAGGGAGCGAGAGAGAGGGAGCGAGAGAGAGAGGGAGAAGAGAGAGAGACAGGGAGCGAGAGAGACAGGGACGAGAGAGAGAGGGAGCGAAGAGAGACAGGGAGCGGGAGAGTGAGAGAGAGTGAGAGTGGGGGAGAGTGGGAGACAGGGAGCAAGAGAGAGAGAGAGAGAAGACAGAGAGACAGGGAGGCGAGAGAGAGAGAGGAGCAAGAGACAGGGAGGAAGCGAGAGAGAGAGAGAGAGCGAGAGAGAGACAGGGAAAGAGAGAGGGAGCGAGAGAGAGCAGGGTGAGCGAGAGAGGATGAGACAGGGAGCAGCGAGGAGAGCGAGAGACAGGGAGCGAGAGAGGGAGACAGGGAGCGAGAGAGAGAGACAGGACAGGGAGCGAGAGAGAGAGGGGAGCAGGGGAGCGTGGGGCAGAGAGTGGGAGCGAGAGAGAGGGAGAGAGAGAGGGAGAGAGACAGGAGCGAGAGAGAGAGAGAGGAGAGGGAGCGAGAGAGAGACAGGGAGCAAGAGAGAGGGAGCAAGAGAGAGAGAGGGCTGGAACGAGAGTGGGAGCGAGGGAGAGAGGGGAGCGAGAGAGACAGGGAGCGAGAGAGCGAGAGACAGGGAGCGTGAGTGGAGAGAGAGAGCGGGAGAGAGAGAGAGAGACAGGGAGAGGGAGGAGAGAGAGAGAGAAACATGACCTTTGGAAGTACAGAGAGAAAGATGGTGAGAAAGAAGAGAGGATGAGACAAAGAGAGAGAATGAGAAAAACACATTTTATTTTTTAGCTAATTTGTTTTACATTCAGGTTTACCTGGTGCCAGACTAGACAGAACTAATGGGGAGAACATAGATTGTTCTAAAGACAGGGAGACGGACTGTACTCATGAAACAGAGTAAATCTCAGTTGACTATCAATATAAATTCAACATTTTCTAATTTGTTTTTTCATTTTCTTGCAACACTACAATCAACAGCTAATATAATATAACTATTAATCACTACAATTTTTTAACTATTTTTCTTTAGCCCAAATATATGGTGCTGTCTACAATTCATTCTATATTTATTTTTCTCTTTGCCTAAATGTCAGAAATCTAATAAAAATCGTAAGGTCACAGAAGTTCAAGCATGCAATCAAAATCTAGAAAAATAAACATTATTTAAAGGCCCTAACTCATAGTCTTGAGGTCATAGGTGCTGGGTCTGACAGTAGTTATTAAAGTGGGTTGTTTCCTTAAAGCCTACTCTCTGAGGCAAATAAAGGTCCATTTGTCCATTGAGTTCATGTAATATCCAAAGCACCAGTCCATTAAAGTCTTCAAATCATTGAGCAGGACAATCTTTAAAGAGCGACCGTGTGTCAATCCCTGAGATCTGACCATCATAACGTCTTTCACAACAAAAAGGTACAGCAATAAATAAAAAGACTAGTCCTCCACCTTTCTTTCAGTCCTTCAGCTTCCTCTTCTTCACTTTCTTCTTCCGTCTCTTCTTGGCCAGGTTGTTGGTAAGGAGGTTAGTCTCTCTATCATCTTCATCCTCTTTGTACCAGGGTCCCCACACCCCTCCGTTGAAGTTAGGATTGGAGCGGGAGTCTTTAGCCGGGTAGCGCACCGGGATGGCCGTCCTATTGTACTGTGCTAGCCGCATTAGCATCTTCTTCACAATGTGTGGGTAGCGTAGAGACAGGTCCACTCTCTCGTAGGGATCGGCTATGATGTTGAACAGCCAGACGGACTTCCCCTGGTCCCAGCGGACATATTCATTATGCCAGCGGTTGGTCAGAAGCAGATTGGAGAAGGTCTGCGGAGGGACCCAGTCGCTGTAGCCAGGCACCCCGGTGAGAAGCTTCCAGTGGCCCACCCGGAGGGCGGCTCGGATGGCCGTATTCCAGAGGCCATAGCCAGCCTTCCATGAGCCGTTCTTTGCCTTGGTGTAGATGGGGTCGATGTTGTGCAGAATGTCGTGGCGGGGGGACTGGCGGCCCTCGCTGATGGCCTCCCACACGTCGTAGCCATCCAGGTTGAGATCTTCGTCCAGGGTCCCCTCCCCCAGGGACACCAGGGTGGGGAACCAGTCTGTGATGTGGATCAATGCCCGGCATCGGGTCCCCTTGTTCAGTAGCAGGGGACTGTGAACGAAGCCTACGGCCCGGATTCCCCCCTCCCAGTAGGTGGCCTTGCTCCCCCTGAGAGGCCAGTTGTTGCCCCCGGCCATG
This sequence comes from Oncorhynchus masou masou, assembly GCF_036934945.1. Lineage (NCBI taxonomy): Eukaryota > Metazoa > Chordata > Actinopteri > Salmoniformes > Salmonidae > Oncorhynchus > Oncorhynchus masou. Next base: position 54,604,603 of record NC_088238.1, read on the forward strand.
GGCTGACCCCCATTGTCTGACGAGTACACTATCACTGTATTGTCGTAGAAACCGTAACGCTTCAGTGCCAGCGTGAGGTTGTGGACGGCCTCGTCCAGGCAGGACACCATGGCGGCGTACTTGCGCCGATGTAAGTTAGGGATGGACTTGTAGCGCTCCAGGTAGCGAGCGGGCACCTGTAGCGGGGAGTGGACCGCCTGAAAGGCCAAGTAGAGGAATAAGGGTTTCTGGGGGTTGTGGTGTGCCAGGATGTCCACAGCTTTTTGGGTGAACATCAAGGTTGAGTATCGGCCCCGATCCTGTTCCCAGGCTGCCTCCTCCCCTTCGTACAGGTCATAGCCACACATGCCGGGGCCGTCACATTTATAGTGGCTGTAGTAGTCACCACTACCCAATAGGGACCCAAAGAATGTGTCGAAGCCGCGCTGAGTGGGCATGCAGCCACGCTTGTAGAAGCCCAGGTGCCACTTGCCCACCATATGGGTGGCGTAGCCTGCCTGCCGGAGCTTTTGGGGTAGTGTGACATTCTCCAGGGGCAGGCAGTTGGCCTGGGTGGGCCTGATGACCGAGTGCTGGAGGCCCGTGTGGATCTGGTACCTGCATGTGACACAGAGAAAAGAAAGGCTGTTAGTCAATCAACCAGTCAACCAATCGACCAAGCAAATCTTATCTATGACCTTTGCTACAAAGTACACCTCTAAAGAGAAGGCCAAGGTGACCGTGTCTAGGAAACATAGCTAGTTTGGATAAACATTGTGAAGAACCAGAGCGCAGAGCAAGAGACCATCCTCATCTGGCCAGTCAGAGTATCCAAAACCAGTCAAACATCAAATAGAGTGTTTGCTAACATTTACAGTTAAATATAATATAGTTGGATGCAGTATTGTGGTATGACAGGTCCATACATGTGCCTGCCATGATTCTACCATGGTGTTTGGATTTCTCCTTCCTCACTATCTGACATACACCCGTTAGCTTGGCTTCCTAAACCTCGAATCCTTGGAATTCTGACTTGAACTTTAGTAGCAGATAGCATTACTATGCTTGAATTGTAGAATTCTATGGTATATGATGTGCACAGAAATAGTTCCAGATAGGTATAGGTTATACTAGAAAGATACTTTTTATACAATTTGAATATGATACGGTATGATTTCCAAATAAACCAAACAGTCTACCAAGGTTCTGGTAATACATTGACAATTCATCCAGTTTAAGTTTCTAAAACGCCAGATTAGGTAGTTTATTTCACTCTACAATGAATCCTTTCAAGGCAGACATTGTAAATGCAATGAGACGGGACAGAATCAGCTTTGTATTACACACAGTACGCATTATTCAACCTAATTCTATTTGCAACGGACTTAATCCAAAGCCAACAGGTATAGACTGACAGCTGGCGAGTTTGACAGGAGATGTCCAAGAGCAATATGGAAGAGGATGAAGTCATTGTCGTGGTGAAATGACTTAACAGCTACAATTACCCCTGGACTGACTTCATCATTGTCTGACTCTCCTGCTATCAGACAGAGAAAACCAGACTTACTTCAATCCCATTAGTTTTTCTCTCCCTTCCTCCTTGCCTTCCCCTCCTCCCATTCTCACTCGTCCCTCTTTCTCTGCTGTGGCCAGGGGCAAAAGGCACAATCCCTCACCAGGGAAATGGTAAATGACATAAGCGGTCGGTGTTTTGGAAAAGGAGGCTTCACTCTTCTTGGGGTTTATTTGGACGGTGGTCTGGCGAACCAGGGCTTTCTTCGCTGCATCTTAAATGATTTCAAACGTATCCACAGCACCAAAACTCTCACTTTATTCACACTTGGACACAGTTCTATTCAAGTCTTTGCATGTCATTTTAGCAAACTGTATCTTGGAAGTGCAAATAATGTAGTCTACTTACTGCAGTAACCATCCTGCCCTTGACTTGAACTTTAGTAGCAGATAGCATTACTCTCGTGTGTTAAGGAAATTATGGCCATTAAATCCCTGGAAAACATTTAGTTTAGTTGATGAAACATTGGAGTGTTCTTAGTGGTTTTAGATTTTAATTGGTTGTTCCCCTAGGTAATTCACTTAACATTTTCACACAGCATTAAACTGTCAGACAGATGTTGACCAGGGTTTGCAACATGACATTAGGTGTGTGTGTGTGGTTTGCGAGCTGTATGTGTGCGTGCGTTAGTGTGCGTATGCCTGTTTATTGTGTGTGTTTGCATGCTAAATGACAGAACAGGGATTAGCTAATGGACATCAGATCCCCAAAAAAGTGGGGGTGATGGTAGTGGTGTCGTCTCTGTATTTGTATTTGTTAAGGATCCCCATTAGTTCCTACCAAGGCAGCAGCTACTCTTCCTGGGGTTTATTATTCATTATTCTTGGGGTTTATTATGGATCCTCATTAGTTCCTGCCAAGGCAGCAGCTACTCTTCAAGGCAGCAGCTACTCTTCCTGGGGTTTATTATGGACCCTCATTAGTTCCTGCCAAGGCAGCAGCTACTCTTCTTGGGGTTTATTATGGATCCTCATTAGTTCCTGCCAAGGCAGCAGCTACTCTTCTTGGGGTTTATTATGGATTATTATGGATCCTTCATTAGTTCCTGCCAAGGCATCAGCTACTCTTCCTGGGGTTTATTATGGACCCTCATTAGTTCCTGCCAAGGCAGCAGCTACTCTTCTTGGGGTTTATTATGGATCCCCATTAGTTCCTGCCAAGGCAGCAGCTACTCTTCCTGGGGTTTATTATGGATCCCCATTAGTTTATTATTCCTGCCAAGGCATCAGCTACTCTTCCTGGGGTTTATTATGGACCCTCATTAGTTCCTGCCAAGGCAGCAGCTACTCTTCTTGGGGTTTATTATGGATCCCCATTAGCTGCCAAGGCAGCAGCTACTCTTCTTGGGGTTTATTATGGATCCCCATTAGCTGTTCCTGCCAAGGCAGCAGCTACTCTTCTTGGGGTTTATTTTATTATGGATCCTTGGGGTTTATTATGGATCCCCATTAGTTCCTGCCAAGGCAGCTACTCTTCTTGGGGTTTATTATGGATCCCCATTAGCTACTCTTCTTGGGGTTTATTATGGATCCCCATTAGTTCCTGCCAAGGCAGCAGCTACTCTTCTTGGGGTTTATTATGGATCCCCATTAGTTCCTGCCAAGGCAGCAGCTACTCTTCCTGGGGTTTATTATGGATCCCCATTAGTTCCTGCCAAGGCATCAGCTACTCTTCCTGGGGTTTATTATGGACCCTCATTATGGTTCCTGCCAAGGCAGCAGCTACTCTTCTTGGGGTTTATTATGGATCCCCATTAGTTCCTGCCAAGGCAGCAGCTACTCTTCTTGGGGTTTATTATGGATCCCCAGTTTAGTTCCTGCCAAGGCAGCAGCTACTCTTCTTGGGGTTTATTATGGATCCCCATTAGTTCCTGCCAAGGCAGCAGCTACTCTTCTTGGGGTTTATTATGGATCCCCATTAGTTCCTGCCAAGGCAGCAGCTACTCTTCTTGGGGTTTATTATGGATCCCCATTAGCTGTTGCCAAGGCAGCAGCTACTCTTCTTCTTGGGGTTTATTATGGATCCCCATTAGCTATTATGGATGCCAAGGCAGCAGCTACTCTTCTTGGGGTTTATTATGGATCCCCATTAGTTCCTGCCAAGGCAGCAGCTACTCTTCTTGGGGTTTATTATGGATCCCCATTAGTTCCTGCCAAGGCAGCAGCTACTCTTCTTGGGGTTTATTATGGATCCCCATTAGTTTGCCAAGGCAGCATCCTTCTTGGGGTTTATTATGGATCCCCATTCCGGCCAAGGCAGCAGCTACTCTTCTTGGGGTTTATTATGGATCCCCATTAGTTCCTGCCAAGGCAGCAGCTACTCTTCTTGGGGTTTATTATGGATCCCCATTAGCTGTTGCCAAGGCAGCAGCTACCCTTCTTGCGGTTTATTATGGATCCACATTAGCTGTTGCCAAGGCAGCAGCTACTCTTCTTGGGGTTTATTATGGATCCCCATTATGGCATTGTTCCTGCCAAGGCAGCAGCTACTCTTCTTGGGGTTTATTATGGATCCCCATTAGCTTCCTGCCAAGGCAGCAGCTACCCTTCTTGGGGTTTATTATGGATCCCCATTAGCTGTTGCCAAGGCAGCAGCTACTCTTCTTGGGGTTTATTATGGATCCCCATTAGTTCCTGCCAAGGCAGCAGCTACTCTTCTTGGGGTTTATTATGGATCCCCATTAGTTCCTGCCAAGGCAGCAGCTACTCTTCTTGGGGTTTATTATGGATCCCCCATTAGTTCCTGCCAAGGCAGCAGCTACTCTTCTTGGGGTTTATTATGGATCCCCATTAGCTGTTGCCAAGGCAGCAGCTACTCTTCCTGGGGTTTATTATGGATCCCCATTAGTTCCTGCCAAGGCAGCAGCTACTCTTCTTGGGGTTTATTATGGATCCCCATTAGCTGTTGCCAAGGCAGCAGCTACTCTTCTTGGGGTTTATTATGGATCCCCATTAGCTGTTGCCAAGGCAGCAGCTACTTCTTCTTGCTACTCTTCTTGGGGTTTATTATGGATCCCCATTAGCTGTTGCCAAGGCAGCAGCTACTCTTCCTGGGGTTTATTATGGATCCCCATTAGTTCCTGGGGTTTATTATGGCCAAGGCAGCAGCTACTCTTCTTGGGGTTTATTATGGATCCCCATTAGTTCCTGCCAAGGCAGCAGCTACTCTTCTTGGGGTTTATTATGGATCCCCATTAGCTGTTGCCAAGGCAGCAGCTACCCTTCTTGCGGTTTATTATGGATCCCCATTAGCTGTTGCCAAGGCAGCAGCTACTCTTCCTGGGGTTTATTATGGTTCCCCATTAGTTCCTGCCAAGGCAGCAGTACTCTTCCTGGGGTTTATTATGGATCCCCATTAGTTCCTGCCAAGGCAGCAGCTACTCTTCCTGGGGTTTATTATGGATCCCCATTAGTTCCTGCCAAGGCAGCAGCTACTCTTCCTGGGGTTTATTATGGATCCCCATTAGCTGTTGCCAAGGCAGCAGCTACTCTTCCAGGGATCTGGCAAAATGAAGGCAGTTATACCATTTTTAAAACATTACAATACATTCATAACATATTTCACAACACACTAAGTGTGTGCCCTCAAGCCAATACTCCACTAACACATATCTACAACACAAAATCTATGTGTACGTGTGTATGTTATTACATGTGTTTGTGTTGCCTCAGAGTCCCCGCTGTTCCACAAGGTGTAACTCCATACAGTACAGTATAATATGCCTCAGGAGTCAGTCAGTTGGGAGGACTGTCTGTCTCAGTGAACAACTGAACACATGGAGCACTCCTCCTCCACCTCTTCCTCCATTAGTTCCTGCCAAGGCCACCTCTTGGGGTTTCCTCCTCCTCCACCTTCTCCTCCACCTCCACCTCTCCTCCACCTCCTCCTCCTCCACTCTCCTCCTCCTCCACCTCTCCTTCTCCTCCACCTCTCCTCCACCTATCCTCTACCTCTCCTCCATCCCTCTCTTCCACCTCTCCTTCTCCTCCACCTCTCTTGGGGTTTCTATGGATCCCCATTAGTTCCTCCTCCTCCTCCACCTCCTCCTTTCCCCTCCACCTCTCCTCCACCTATCCTCTATCCCTCCTCCACCTCTCTTCCACCTCTCCTTCTCCTCCACCTCTCCTCCACCCTCTCCTCCACCTATCCTCTACCTCCTCCTCCACAGTCTCTCTTCCACCTCTCCTCCTCCTCCACCCTCCTCCTCCTCCACCTCCACCTCTCCTCCACTCCTCCTCCTCCACCTCTCCTCCACCTCTCTCCTCCTCCTCCACCTCTCCTCTCCTCCTCCTCCACCCTCCTCCTCCTCCACCTCTCCTTCTCCTCCTCCTCTCCTCCACCTATCCTCCACCTCTCTCCCTCCTCCACCTCTCCTCCACCTCCACCTCCTCCTCCTCCTCCACCTCTCTTCCTCCTCCTCCACCTCCTCCTCCACCTATCCTTATCCACTCTTCCACCTCTCCTTTCCTCCTCCTCCACCTCTCCTTCTCCTCCACTCTACCTCTCCTCTACCTCTCCTCCACCTCCTCCTCCTCTCCTCCCTCCTCCTCCACCTCCTCCCTCTTCAACCTCTCCCTCCTCCTCCTCCACCTCTCCTCCACCTCTTCCCCTCTCCATCTCCAATCCACCTCTCCACCTCCTCCTCCTTCTCCTCCACCTCCCACCACTCCACCTCTCCTCCACCACCTCCCTTCTCCACCTCTCCTTCTCCTCTCCTCCTCCCCTTCCTCCACACCCTCCTCCTCCTCTCCCTCCTCCTTCCTCCTCCTCTCCCCCTCCTCCTCCACCACCTCTCCCCCCACCTCCTCTCCTCCACCTCTCCTCTCCTCCCTCTCCTCCTTCTCCACCTCTCCTCCTCCACCTCCTCCTTCTCCTTCCTCCTCCTCCACCTTTCCTTCCTCCTCTCCTCCCTCCTCCTCCTCCTCCACCTCTCCTCCTCCTCCACCTCCTTCTCCTCCTCTCCTCCCTCCCTCTCCCTCCACCTCCTCCTCCACCTCTCCCCCTCCTCCCCTCCATCCTCCTCTCCTCCCCTCCTCTCCTTCTCCTCCCTCCTCTCCCCCTCCTCCTCCACCTCCTCCACCTCCTTCTCCTCTCCTCAACTCCTTCCCCACCTCTCCTCCTCCACCTCCTCCTCCCTCCTCCTCCTCTCCTCCACCACCTCCCGTCCACCTCTCCTCCTCCCTCTCCTCCACCTCCTCCCCACCTCTCTCCTCCACCTTCCTCCTCCACCCTCCTTCTCCTCCTCCACCTCCTTCCCCAGTCTCTCCTCCACCTTCCTCCTCCTCTGGTAGCTCCTCTCCCTCCTCCACCACCTCTTCCACCTGCTGTTTCCTCCCTCCTCTCCACCTCCTTCCCCACAGTACTCCTCCTCCACCTTACCCCTCCCAACATCCTCTACCCAACTATCCTCCACCCTCCTTTCCTCCATCCTCCTTCTCCTCCTCCTCTCCTCCACCAACTTCTCCTCCTCCACCTTTGGTCCTGGGGTTTGTCCGAAATATTTTCACGATTTTCATTGCCATTATTATGAGCTCATTAGCTGCCGGTAGTGTGAAAAGAGCTGGGTTTTGATAAATAAACAAGTTGTAGGTGTGATGAGGGCTTGGCCACTCACAGGTCAATTAAGGCGTTCCATTGTTTAATAAGGCATGCGTTTGTCTCAAGTTTTGTCGGTTATTGACGGTCTTTGAGATGCTATCATCTCCAATTCGTCTGGGGCCACAGAATATTCTAGTCCTATCCATTGTGGATCGATACTACAGTTTATTAAATAGCAGAGGCTAACGACTGATAGCAACATAAAACAGAAACATCCAGTGTTGGCTCAATATGTTTGGATTGTTGACAGTCAACATTGTTGTAATTGCCTTCAAACGAGTATAGGCCTTAGGCATCGCACTCTCCTCAAATAAAACATACTAAGCTCCGTAACTTGTGTGACACATGTGTGAGATGTGTGTGAGACGTGTGTGAGACGTGTGTGAGACATGTGTGAGACGTGTGTGAGACATGTGTGAGACGTGTGTGAGACATGTGAGACGTGTGTGAGACATGTTCTCAACAAGCCAGATACAGCCTCGGCCTGCTGTTGATATGGTGTTATAGGACTGAAACTTTTGTTTGGAGGAGCGTGTGTTTGGTAACTGGACAAGAGGCGGTGTTTGGAAATGGGGATTGATATATACAAGCGGAATGGAGTATTCACTGTAGGTGGGCCTATGTGAATTAGGAATAATTCATTCCAAAGCATGTCGGCAAAAGGCTCACAAGCATAAACCTTTTATGTATCGGCTCCTTGGCTAACGGATGGCCAGGATCAGAGAGACCAGGCACGTTGTTGTTGAACCAGCTTCCGTTATAGCAGGGAAAGGGGCTTGCTTTTTAATCAAAAAGAAATACAATACAAATTGTTCAAGGAAAATAACTTAAAATGTTTCTAAAGAATGTCAGTGGGTTATCTCATTCCATGATGGGCAAATAACCTCCATGGAGGGGTTGTACTGTACGTCCACAATAACAACAGGAGCAGTCTGAAATAATGTAATAGCCCACATATATAAAAAGGGGATGTCCTCTTACAGTCTTGTCAAACTTGACCTTTTAATAAAGCTTTGGGTGATTGTGGTCTCACGAGAAACCCTTTATCGATAGTCTGGACTACTTGGCGACAGCATTGGGTATGACAAAAAAAAACTTTACTGAGAGGAGGAGAGGCTATGCTTGGCTTTTAAAGAGTAACTTTCATGAACATATTTTTTTCTTCATGTAAAACCAGATGTTTTAGGCTTATTTATAGTGAAACACGTCAATTCTGGGCTTCATTTTGACAGATGGTTCTAAAAGTGATATATTTCGGTCTTTTAGTAGTAAATCTAGCTATTTTGGACCCGAGCGGTTGAACTTGACCATTGAAATCGTGACGTAGACAATAGTGTGCCACTGTAGCCCGCAATTCTGGGCGTTTCTGGGCATTCCCCTCGAGCATCCCATTGGTTCCTTCATGAACCCCCCCCCACTGCTAGACGGCGTCCTTCGCTCCCGCCTGCCCTCACAGTCGTTAACAAAACTGTGGGAAAACAGTACCTGACAGGCGGGGGCGACTGTACTGGAGCACCCCCACCTTCCAGACTGGAACGTCCCAAATTGCAGGCTGCAATTGCACCCTTCTCGATGTAGAGGCACATCATCTTAAGGAAGTGGTCGGTATGAAATACATTCCTTTCTAAATGGACTGGGTGGTACAATATACTTGCATGATGCTTCCTTGACGAGACTACTGACGTTACAAAAAAATTCAAAAGGCACATTTCCGCATATGACCAAATTAAACATGTTTGCTTACCGTCTCATGCATATTTCTGTGCTTTTTACGAAGAAGAAAAAAACATGTAGGATATGAGAAGTATTTGTTTAAATTCGTAGCTGCATCCATCATAACAAGAAATACACACCAATCATCATTTTTCCCCAAATGTTATTACTGGTGGTGCAGTCTGCTCATAGTTGTAATATACAGTATACAGTGGGGCAAAAAAGTATTTAGTCAGCCACCAATTGTGCAAGTTCTCCCACTTAAAAAGATGAGAGAGGCCTGTAATTTTCATTATAGGTACACTTCAAATATGACAGACAAAATGAGAAAAGAAATCCAGAAAATCACATTGTAGGATTTTTAATGAATTTATTTGCAAATTATGGTGGAAAATAAGTATTTGGTCAATAACAAAAGTTTATCTCAATACTTTGTTATATACCCTTTGTTGGCAATGACAGAGTTCAAATGTTTTCTGTAAGTCTTCACAAGGTTTTCACACACTCCTGCTGGTATTTTGGCCCATTCCTCCATGCAGATCTCCTCTAGAGCAGTGATGTTTTGGGGCTGTTGCTGGGCAACACGGACTTTCAACTCCCTCCAAAGATTTTCTATGGGGTTGAGATCTGGAGACTGGCTAGGCCACTCCAGGACCTTGAAATGCTTCTTACGAAGCCACTCCTTTGTTGCCCGGGCAGTGTGTTTGGGATCATTGTCATGCTGAAAGACCCAGCCACGTTTCATCTTCAATGCCCTTGCCCTAAAGGAGGTTTTCAAAATCTCACGATACATGGCCCTATTCATTCTTTCCTTTACACGGATCAGTCGTCCTGGTCCCTTTGCAGAAAAACAGCCACAAAGCATGATGTTTCCACCTCCATGCTTCACAGTAGGTATGGTGTTCTTTGGATGCAACTCAGCATTCTTTGTCCTCCAAACACAACGAGTTGTGTTTTTACCAAATAGTTATATTTTGGTTTCATTTGACCATATGACATTCTCCCAATCTTCTTCTGGATCATCCAAATGCTCTCTAGCAAACTTCAGACGGGCCTGGACATGTACTGGCTTAAGCAAGGGGACACGTCTGGCACTGCAGGATTTGAGTCCCTGGCAGTGTAGTGTGTTACTGATGGTAGGCTTTGTTACTTTGGTCCCAGCTCTCTGCAGGTCATTCACTAGGTCCCCCCGTGTGGTTCTGGGATTTTTGCTCACCGTATTTGTGATCATTTTGACCCCACGGGTGAGATCTTGCGTGGAGCCCCAGATCGAGGGAGATTATCAGTGGTCTTGTATGTCTTCCATTTCCTAATAATTGCTCCCACAGTTGATTTCTTCAAACCAAGCTGCTTACCTATTGCAGATTCAGTCTTCCCAGCCTGGTGCAGGTCTACAATTTTGTTTCTGGTGTCCTTTGACAGCTATTTGGTCTTGGCCATAGTGGAGTTTGGAGTGTGACTGTTTGAGGTTGTGGACAGGTGACTTTTATACTGATAACAAGTTCCACCACGTGCCATTAATACAGGTAACGAGTGGAGGACAGAGGAGCCTCTTAAAGAAGAAGTTACAGGTCTGTGAGAGCCAGAAATCTTGCTTGTTTGTAGGTGACCAAATATTTATTTTCCACCATATTTTGCAAATAAATTCATAAAAAATCCTAGTGTGATTTTCTGGATTTTTTCTCTCTCATTTTGTCTGTCATAGTTGAAGTGTACCTATGATGAAAATTACAGGCCTCTCATATTTTAAAGTGGGAGAACTTGCACAATTGGTGGCTGGCTAAATACTTTTTGCCCCACTGTATATATATATATATATATATATATATATATATATATATATATATATATATATATATATATATATATATATATATATTTCCCCATGCAAATCTTTTATTTACAATATTCATCCCGTTGCCACACTCTTCTAATTGTGAAACGTGAAAGCATACCTGTGAAGGGGTCGCCCTGGCATTAGGTTTTTATACAGTACCCAAGACCAATCTGTGAGTTAATTGGACTATTGGAAAAAGAGCTACTGCATAAATACTGCAATGCAGATTGGATTGAGCCCCATCTCTTAATTTTCTAGGTGATGATTGCACCTTTCTTCCCAACACAATGCCGCAATAAATGTGAGTCTACATTTCAAATATTTTTTGCGCCCCATGGGGAATTGGAATTTACACCGCAAGTGGCAATAGATGTCAGGAACTCGGTGCCTTACCACTGTGAGATAACTGTACAGAGCCTTATCACTGTGAGATAACTGTACAGAGCCTTATCACTGTGAGATAACTGTACAGAGCCTTATCACTGTGAGATAACTGAACAGAGCCTTATCACTGTGAGATAACTGTACAGAGCCTTATCACTGTGAGATAACTGTACAGAGCCTTATCACTGTGAGATAACTGAACAGAGCCTTATCACTGTGAGATAACTGTACAGAGCCTTATCACTGTGAGATAACTGCCTTACAGAGCCTTATCACTGTGAGATAACTGAACAGAGCCTTATCACTGTGAGATAACTGTACAGAGCCTTATCACTGTGAGATAACTGTACAGAGCCTTATCACTGTGAGATAACTGAACAGAGCCTTATCACTGTGAGATAACTGAACAGAGCCTTATCACTGTGAGATAACTGAACAGAGCCTTATCACTGTGAGATAACTGAACAGAGCCTTATCACTGTGAGATAACTGAACAGAGCCTTATCACTGTGAGATAACTGAACAGAGCCTTATCACTGTGAGATAACTGAACAGAGCCTTATCACTGTGAGATAACTGAACAGAGCCTTATCACTGTGAGATAACTGAACAGAGCCTTATCACTGTGAGTGAGATAACTGTGAGATAACTGAACAGAGCCTTATCACTGTGAGATAACTGAACAGAGCCTTATCACTGTGAGAACTGTAAAGAGCCATATTTGCTCGTGATGCACATCATTTTATTATCAGAGCGTACCTCTGGACTTCTGGTAAGTATACTTTAGTGAGAAAGTGTTGTTGAGATCAGGTACAACTATGTTTACCCACCCCCAAAATGAACAACTTCCTTCACCCACATGAAGGCATACATTTTTTTTAAGTGGTTGGGGAAAGGCTGAAACTGGGGTTGGGAACAAATTGGGAACAAAAAAGCACATATGTCTTGTTCCATGTGCATATGGTTTCTGTGCGTCACGGCTGGATAGGCAGCGCTTCTTCTGTCAGAATCCATGTCGTCGCCAACCCGTTACCACTAAAACCAGCTTTGGGGTTGGTCTTAAATATCCCCACCAGAGCATACTGAAATTGCCACTTCGGCACACGTTTTTAAGGACACACCTCAGATATTGCCTCCCCACCTCAGCACAAGCCAGCTCATATAAAACGGGTAAATTACCAATCTTGGCTCTCGGGTTGGAAAATAGAAGAGCGACGGCTTTACCGGTCAAAATCACTAACGACTGTGCTTTTGACAATTACGCTTGCTTCACGCCAGCCACAAATGGAGCGCCTAGTGTCTTTTTAAAGGAAAGGAGCTGTATGTTGCAGAAGACACTGTGGAAGGAGCTGTATGTTGAAGAAGACACTGTGGAAGGAGCTGTATGTTGAAGAAGACACTGTGGAAGGAGCTGTATGTTGAAGAAGACACTGTGGAAGGAGCTGTATGTTGAAGAAGACACTGTGGAAGGAGCTGTATGTTGAAGAAGACACTGTGGAAGGAGCTGTATGTTGCAGAAGACACTGTGGAAGGAGCTGTATGTTGCAGAAGACACTGTGGAAGGAGCTGTATGTTGAAGAAGACACTGTGGAAGGAGCTGTATGTTGCAGGAGACACTGTGGAAGGAGCTGTATGTTGAAGAAGACACTGTGGAAGGAGCTGTATGTTGCAGAAGACACTGTGGAAGCATCGGTGTTGGAAGCAGTACATCTGAATGGGTCCTGAGATTCTCAACACTGGCAAATAACAAATGGAGACCTTAAAAATTATATATACATTTTTAAATATAACATTTAAGATATTGATATATCAGAATTAATCTTTAAAGTCGAGACCGTGAGGACAGAAATGGAAACGATCATTTAATGTTCACCATCCATAAGGGCACAGAGAGGAATCCATACTGGCACCAGAGCACTGGCACCAGAGAATGCAAATGCAAACCAGGGAGTGTTGGTTTCATGTGGGCCTGGGATGATCTGGGAACCAGAGTGTTTGTTGGGTTCATGTGGGGATGATCTGGGAACCAGAGTGTTTGTTGGTTTCATGTGGGGATGATCTGGGAACCAGAGTGTTTGTTGGTTTCATGTGGGCCTGGGATGATCTGGGAACCAGAGTGTTTGTTGGTTTCATGTGGGGATGATCTGGGAACCAGAGTGTTTGTTGGTTTCATGTGGGCCTGGGATGATCTGGGAACCAGAGTGTTTGTTGGTTTCATGTGGGCCTCGGATGATCTGATCTGGGAACCAGAGTGTTTGTTGGTTTCATGTGGGCCTGGGATGATCTGGGAACCAGAGTGTTTGTTGGTTTCATGTGGGCCTCGGATGATCTGGGAACCAGAGTGTTTGTTGGTTTCATGTGGGGGATGATCTGGGAACAGAGTGTTTGTTGGTTTCATGTGGCCTGGGATGATCTGGGAACCAGAGTGTTTGTTGGTTTCATGTGGGCCTGGGATGATCTGGGAACCTGGGAATCTGGGAACCAGAGTGTTTGTTGGTTTCATGTGGGGATGATCTGGGAACCAGAGTGTTTGTTGGTTTCATGTGGGCCTGGGATGATCTGGGAACCAGAGTGTTTGTTGGTTTCATGTGGGCCTGGGATGATCTGGGAACCAGAGTGTTTGTTGGTTTCATGTGGGCCTGGGATGATCTGGGAACCAGAGTGTTTGTTGGTTTCATGTGGGCCTGGGATGATCTGGGAACCAGAGTGTTTGTTGGTTTCATGTGGGCCTGGGATGATCTGGGAACCAGAGTGTTTGTTGGTTTCATGTGGACCTGGGATGATCTGGGAACCAGAGTGTTTGTTGGTTTCATGTGGACCTGGGATGATCTGGGAACCAGAGTGTTTGTTGGTTTCATGTGGGCCTGGATGATCTGGGAACCAGAGTGTTTGTTGGTTTCATGTGGGCCTGGGATGATCTGGGAACCAGAGTGTTTGTTGGTTTCATGTGGGCCTGGGATGATCTGGGAACCAGAGTGTTTGTTGGTTTCATGTGGACCTGGGATGATCTGGGAACCAGAGTGTTTGTTGGTTTCATGTGGGCCTGGGATGATCTGGGAACCAGAGTGTTTGTTGGTTTCATGTGGGCCTGGGATGATCTGGGAACCAGAGTGTTTGTTGGTTTCATGTGGGCCTGGGATGATCTGGGGATGATCTGGGATGATCTGGGAACCATAGTGTTTGTTGGTTCATGTGGGCCTGGGATGATCTCAGAGTGTTTGTTGGTTTCATGTGGACCTGGGATGATCTGGGAACCAGAGTGTTTGTTGGTTTCATGTGGGCCTGGGATGATCTGGGAACCAGAGTGTTTGTTGGTTTCATGTGGACCTGGGATGATCTGGGAACCAGAGTGTTTGTTGGTTTCATGTGGGGATGATCTGGGAACCAGAGTGTTTGTTGGTTTCATGTGGGCCTGGGATGATCTGGGAACCAGAGTGTTTGTTGGTTTCATGTGGGCCTGGGATGATCTGGGAACCAGAGTGTTTGTTGGATTCATGTGGGCCTGGGATGATCTGGGAACCAGAGTGTTTGTTGGTTTCATGTGGACCTGGGATGATCTGGGAACCAGAGTGTTTGTTGGTTTCATGTGGGAACCAGAGTGTTTGTTGGATGATCTGGGAACCAGAGTGTTTGTTGGTTTCATGTGGGCCTCGGATGATCTGAGAACCAGAGTGTTTGTTGGCTTCATGTGGGCCTCGGATGATCTGGGAACCAGAGTGTTTGTTGGTTTCATGTGGACCTGGGATGATCTGGGAACCAGAGTGTTTGTTGGTTTCATGTGGGCCTCGGATGATCTGGGAACCATAGTGTTTGTTGGTTTCATGTGGGCCTCGGATGATCTGGGAACCAGGGTGTTTTTTGGTTTCATGTGGGCCTGGGATGATCTGGGAACCAGAGTGTTTGTTGGTTTCATGTGGGCCTGGGATGATCTGGGAACCAGAGTGTTTGTTGGTTTCATGTGGACCTGGGATGATCTGGGAACCAGAGTGTTTGTTGATTTCATGTGGGCCTGGGATGATCTGGGAACCAGAGTGTTTGTTGGTTTCATGTGGACCTGGGATGATCTGGGAACCATAGCGTTTGTTGGTTTCATGTGGGCCTGGGATGATCTGGGAACCAGAGTGTTTGTTGGTTTCATGTGGACCTGGGATGATCTGGGAACTAGAGTGTTTGTTGGTTTCATGTGGGGATGATCTGGGAACCAGAGTGTTTGTTGGTTTCATGTGGGCCTGGGATGATCTGGGAACCAGAGTGTTTGTTGGTTTCATGTGGACCTGGGATGATCTGGGAACCAGAGTGTTTGTTGGTTTCATGTGGGGATGATCTGGGAACCAGAGTGTTTGTTGGTTTCATGTGGGCCTCGGATGATCTGGGAATCAGAGTGTTTGTTGGTTTCATGTGGGCCTGGGATGATGGCTTCTCACCAGTTAGTAGTCTGAGCAGGGGACTGTTGCCCACCACTCCACAACAAACACACTCACTGGGGAATAAAGGAAGCATTGTTGTGCTGACTGGATATCATTAGCTGGATCCAATATGTCTACAAAGAACTAATAGATGGATGGGAAAAAGAGAGAGGAGGGGGAACCAACATCTGTCTTAGGGTAGACACTAGAGAGACTCAATGAAGTGAGCTCTTTGGAGGTCCGTAGTGGAACTTGGAGCTGAGCTTGTAGGCTTCGACTACAGCTATAATATATTAATCGACATATGTGGACTTTATCTCAAAGAACTTTACAATGCTATATAGAATGTGCAGAGCAAGCTTTCATAAAAGGCTTTAGGTTCCATCTATAGGCCGTTATCTCTACAGCTCTTTTCACAAGCAATTACACGTTTATATTTATTCTCGTCCTTTGTCGATAAATGTCCATAAAACATTGTTCCTGGAGGTTTTATATTCTACATATTATTCCCTCTCTGCCAGACATGGACCACTTTGTTTAGATTCTATCGGCGCATATAATCAATATTCCATTCCATGCCATCTCTTCATTTGTTTTTATTTGTCCAGCTTCGTGTTAAAGCCAATGATTGAAATCTAGGATTGAGAGGAAAGAACAATATCTCCCTGAGGGTATCTTAACTTCCAGATGATCCAGCCCCACAAAATCACAATGGGACACAACTACAAGTGCAGATGCATCCTAGAGCTGTGTCTGTGTTCATGCGAAAGGGAGGGAGAGAGTGCTTGTGTGAGCAAGGAAGCTTGTGAGTTCATCATATACTCCTAACCCTCCGGAGTCTTGGGCGTTGCTGGTGCTCACATACCAAAAGGTTACTGACTTGTAATGAGAATGTCATGTCATGCATGGAATCTCTGTTTCCTACATAGATCAGTCATCTGAACAGAATATCTTGATGTGGACTGGTACAAGGTGGAACTCCAGGAATTCCAAAGTATTCTGGTCTATATCTATCTATACCTATAAGATTTGGGGATTTCAAGGGAATGGTACATTGTACGGGTCTTTAGTGGTTGACGAACAGTTCTACTTTCTAGTCTTTTAGGCCCTTTTTAAATATGACTGGAGTCATGAGCATATTCAAGATGTGCCCCACTTCCCCCAGCCACACCCCATGTTGAATACAGCCCATTTACAAACACCTTTTAACATATTTCATGGCATGAACAGGCCTCGAGGTGTCAAAGGTTGAGGGCTGAAGGCCAGCCAGCTCCACTTTCGATGCCCAACAAGGAGTCATACCAGGCAGTAAAAACCTTTAGCAGTTGTTTCCTACTTTTGCTTCCCTTCCCTGTAATCACACTAGCTGTCTCTTTGGTGTCTTTACACAACCACTGGAGCGCTAGGCCAACAAAACACACACGCCATTAAACACAAATCACCAAACTCAGTCTGCAAACACAGAGTCCCACAAGGCATGAGGGGAAACAACTACTAGGCCACCCAGCCTCCGAGTTCTAGGCCTGTACCAGCTTCCAAACCATCACTATCCCCGGGCCCGGGCCCCGGCTGCATGGGCCAAACATGTAACTGTTCCACGTCTTCCCTACATATGGTTCAAATAAGCAGCCTCTCCTCTGCTTTCTAAAGCTTAGAAAATTCAGCCTTGGAGCAGTGTGGCTCTCTGGCTTATTCCCTCCCTCCCTCCCCCTCCTCACTTCTATTCACTCAGCCTTCCACTGTCTCTCTGACTGACACCGTCCCTTCAATCTATCTCTGCTGCTACCGCCTTGGCACTCCTCTTTAAACTCTATCATACATTGTCTTCCAGGACTCAAACTCAAACGTTCAGACCCTACCTAACACATTCTTCATTCCCTTACTCACATGTTGGCCTTGCTTCACTTATTCACAGGTTCACTTCATCAACCGGCCCAGTGTGTATTAGATCTGCAACCCAGTGTGTATTAGATCTGCAACCCAGTGTGTATTAGATCTGCAGCCCAGTGTGTATTAGATCTGCAGCCCAGTGTGTATTAGATCTGCAACCAAGTGTGTATTAGATCTGCAACCCAGTGTGTATTAGATCTGCAACCCAGTGTGTATTAGATCTGCAGCCCAGTGTGTATTAGATCTGCAACCCAGTGTGTATTAGATCTGCAACCCAGTGTGTATTAGATCTGCAACCCAGTGTGTATTAGATCTGCAACCCAGTGTGTATTAGATCTGCCACCCAGTGTGTATTAGATCTGCAACCCAGTGTGTATTAGATCTGCAACCCAGTGTGTATTAGATCTGCCACCCAGTGTGTATTAGATCTGCAACCCAGTGTGTATTAGATCTGCAACCCAGTGTGTATTAGATCTGCAACCCAGTGTGTATTAGATCTGCAACCCAGTGTGTATTAGATCTGCAACCCAGTGTGTATTAGATCTGCAACCCAGTGTGTATTAGATCTGCAACCCAGTGTGTATTAGATCTGCAGCCCAGTGTGTATTAGATCTGCAACCCAGTGTGTATTAGATCTGCAACCCAGTGTGTTTTAGATCTGCAGCCCAGTGTGTATTAGATCTGCAGCCCAGTGTGTATTAGATCTGCAGCCCAGTGTGTATTAGATCTGCAACCCAGTGTGTATTAGATCTGCAACCCAGTGTGTATTAGATCTGCAACCCAGTGTGTATTAGATCTGCAACCCAGTGTGTATTAGATCTGCAACCCAGTGTGTATTAGATCTGCAGCCCAGTGTTTATTAGCTCTGCAACCCAGTGTGTATTAGATCTGCAACCCAGTGTGTATTAGATCTGCAGCCCAGTGTGTATTAGATCTGCAACCCAGTATGCAGGGATGGAGTGAGTATATGGGGTGAAGGAGAGAGAAAAAAAGTGAACACTCAATGAAGCGACAGGAGGTGGGTGAGTGAGAAAAGCAGGGAGACTGTGGACAGAGTCATAGACAGGAGGTGGGTGAGTGAGAGAAGCAGGGAGACTGTGGACCGAGTCAGGGACAGGAGGTGGGTGAGTGAGAGAAGCTCGGAGACTGTGGACAGAGTCAGGGACAGGAGGTGGGTGAGTGAGAGAAGCAGGGAGACTATGGACCGAGTCAGGGACAGGAGGTGGGTGAGTGAGAGAAGCTCGGAGACTGTGGACAGAGTCAGGGACAGGAGGTGGGTGAGTGAGAGAAGCAGGGAGACTGTGGACAGAGTCAGGGACAGGAGGTGGGTGAGTGAGAGAAGCAGGGAGACTATGGACCGAGTCAGGGACAGGAGGTGGGTGAGTGAGAGAAGCAGGGAGACTGTGGACAGAATCAGGGACAGGAAGTGGGTGAGTGAGAGAAGCAGGGAGACTGTGGACCGAGTCAGGGAAAGGAGGTGGTGAGTGAGAGAAGCAGGGAGACTGTGGACAGAGTTAGGGACAGGAGGTGGGTGAGTGAGAGAAGCAGGGAGACTATGGACAGAGTCAGGGACAGGAGGTGGGTGAGTGAGAGAAGCAGGGAGACTGTGGACCGAGTCAGGGAAAGGAGGTGGTGAGTGAGAGAAGCAGGGAGACTGTGGACAGAGTCAGGGACAGGAGGTGGTGAGTGAGAGAAGCAGGGAGACTGTGGACCGAGTCAGGGACAGGAGGTGGGTGAGTGAGAGAAGCAGGGAGACTGTGGACAGAGTCAGGGACAGGAGGTGGTGAGTGAGAGAAACAGGGAGACTGTGGACAGAGTCAGGGACAGGAGGTGGTGAGTGAGAGAAGCAGGGAGACTGTGGACAGAGTCAGGGACAGGAGGTGGTGAGTGAGAGAAGCAGGGAGACTGTGGACAGAGTCAGGGACAGGAGGTGGGTGAGTGAGAGAAGCTCGGAGACTGTGGACAGAGTCAGGGACAGGAGGTGGTGAGTGAGAGAAGCAGGGAGACTGTGGACAGAGTCAGGGACAGGAGGTGGGTGAGTGAGAGAAGCAGGGAGACTGTGGACAGAGTCAGGGACAGGAGGTGGTGAGTGAGAGAAGCAGGGAGACTGTGGACAGAGTCAGGGACAGGAGGTGGTGAGTGAGAGAAGCAGGGAGACTGTGGACAGAGTCAGGGACAGGAGGTGGGTGAGTGAGAGAAGCAGGGAGACTGTGGACAGAGTCAGGGACAGGAGGTGGGTGAGTGAGAGAAGCAGGGAGACTGTGGACCGAGTCAGGGACAGGAGGTGGTGAGTGAGAGAAGCAGGGAGACTGTGGACAGAGTCAGGGACAGGAGGTGGGTGAGTGAGAGAAGCAGGGAGACTGTGGACAGAGTCAGGGACAGGAGGTGGTGAGTGAGAGAAGCAGGGAGACTGTGGACAGAGTCAGGGACAGGAGGTGGTGAGTGAGAGAAGCAGGGAGACTGTGGACAGAGTCAGGGACAGGAGGTGGGTGAGTGAGAGAAGCAGGGAGACTGTGGACAGAGTCAGGGACAGGAGGTGGGTGAGTGAGAGAAGCAGGGAGACTGTGGACAGAGTCAGGGACAGGAGGTGGGTGAGTGAGAGAAGCAGGGAGACTGTGGACAGAGTCAGGGACAGGAGGTGGGTGAGTGAGAGAAGCAGGGAGACTGTGGACAGAGTCAGGGACAGGAGGTGGTGAGTGAGAGAAGCAGGGAGACTGTGGACAGAGTCAGGGACAGGAGGTGGGTGAGTGAGAGAAGCAGGGAGACTGTGGACAGAGTCAGGGACAGGAGGTGGTGAGTGAGAGAAGCAGGGAGACTGTGGACAGAGTCAGGGACAGGAGGTGGTGAGTGAGAGAAGCAGGGAGACTGTGGACAGAGTCAGGGACAGGAGGTGGGTGAGTGAGAGAAGCAGGGAGACTGTGGACAGAGTCAGGGACAGGAGGTGGGTGAGTGAGAGAAGCAGGGAGACTGTGGACAGAGTCAGGGACAGGAGGTGGGTGAGTGAGAGAAGCAGGGAGACTGTGGACAGAGTCAGGGACAGGAGGTGGGTGAGTGAGAGAAGCAGGGAGACTGTGGACAGAGTCAGGGACAGGAGGTGGGTGAGTGAGAGAAGCAGGGAGACTGTGGACAGAGTCAGGGACAGGAGGTGGTGAGTGAGAGAAGCAGGGAGACTGTGGACAGAGTTAGGGACAGGAGGTGGGTGAGTGAGAGAAGCAGGGAGACTATGGACAGAGTCAGGGACAGGAGGTGGGTGAGTGAGAGAAGCAGGGAGACTGTGGACCGAGTCAGGGAAAGGAGGTGGTGAGTGAGAGAAGCAGGGAGACTGTGGACAGAGTCAGGGACAGGAGGTGGTGAGTGAGAGAAGCAGGGAGACTGTGGACCGAGTCAGGGACAGGAGGTGGGTGAGTGAGAGAAGCAGGGAGACTGTGGACAGAGTCAGGGACAGGAGGTGGTGAGTGAGAGAAACAGGGAGACTGTGGACAGAGTCAGGGACAGGAGGTGGTGAGTGAGAGAAGCAGGAGACTGTGGACAGAGTCAGGGACAGGAGGTGGTGAGTGAGAGAAGCAGGGAGACTGTGGACAGAGTCAGGGACAGGAGGTGGGTGAGTGAGAGAAGCTCGGAGACTGTGGACAGAGTCAGGGACAGGAGGTGGTGAGTGAGAGAAGCAGGGAGACTGTGGACAGAGTCAGGGACAGGAGGTGGGTGAGTGAGAGAAGCAGGGAGACTGTGGACAGAGTCAGGGACAGGAGGTGGTGAGTGAGAGAAGCAGGGAGACTGTGGACAGAGTCAGGGACAGGAGGTGGGTGAGTGAGAGAAGCAGGGAGACTGTGGACAAAGTCAGGGACAGGAGGTGGTGAGTGAGAGAAGCAGGGAGACTGTGGACAAAGTCAGGGACAGGAGGTGGTGAGTGAGAGAAGCAGGGAGACTGTGGACCGAGTCAGGGACAGGAGGTGGGTGAGTGAGAGAAGCAGGGAGACTGTGGACCGAGTCAGGGACAGGAGGTGGGTGAGTGAGAGAAGCAGGGAGACTGTGGACCGAGTCAGGGACAGGAGGTGGGTGAGTGAGAGAAGCAGGGAGACTGTGGACAGAGTCAGGGACAGGAGGTGGTGAGTGAGAGAAGCAGGGAGACTGTGGACCGAGTCAGGGACAGGAGGTGGGTGAGTGAGAGAAGCAGGGAGACTGTGGACAGAGTCAGGGACAGGAGGTGGTGAGTGAGAGAAGCAGGGAGACTGTGGACAGAGTCAGGGACAGGAGGTGGTGAGTGAGAGAAGCAGGGAGACTGTGGACAGAGTCAGGGAAAGGAGGTGGTGAGTGAGAGAAGCAGGGAGACTGTGGACAGAGTCAGGGAAAGGAGGTGGTGAGTGAGAGAAGCAGGGAGACTGTGGACAGAGTCAGGGACAGGAGGTGGTGAGTGAGAGAAGCAGGGAGACTGTGGACAGAGTCAGGGACAGGAGGTGGTGAGTGAGAGAAGCAGGGAGACTGTGGACAGAGTCAGGGACAGGAGGTGGTGAGTGAGAGAAGCAGGGAGGCTGTGGACAAAGTCAGGGAAAGGAGGTGGGTGAGTGAGAGAGAGAGAGGGAGGGAGGGAAAGAGTGAGAGAGAGAGTGGGAGGGAGTGAAAGAGAGAGTGGGAGGGAGTAAAAGAGAGAGGGGGAGGGAGAGAGAGAGTGTGGGAGGGAGTGAGAGGGAGAGGGGGAGGGAGTGAAAGAGAGAGAGGGAGTGAGAGAGTGGATGGAGGGAGTGAGAGAGAGTGGGAGGGAGTGTGAGAGAGAGTGGGAGGGAGTGAGAGAGAGAGAGGGAGGGAGGGAAAGAGTGAGAGAGAGAGTGGGAGGGAGTGAAAGAGAGAGTGGGAGGGAGTAAAAGAGAGAGGGGGAGGGAGAGAGAGAGTGTGGGAGGGAGTGAGAGGGAGAGGGGGAGGGAGTGTATGTTTCAGTAGATGGAGGAGGAAAGGTCTTCTGGCCCCCTTTTCGTTTTTATTAGGCTGGCCACGTACAAATCGATATTAAAGGAGTGTGTCTGAGGATGTCCATGTGGAATTATACAGATGGAGGATCTTAATTTGAACCACTTTGCTCCAGCAGGAACATAATCCTGTAGAAACAGGAAATGTGAATTATTATGTGGATTATAATTAATTACATTTTTTGGGGGGATTTAACTTTTTTCGTAGGGTAAAAATAAAGTCTGAAATTTCAAAATGGAAATGACAAACTTCAGAAGCCTTTTTAAACCTCACACTACAAGTTTAACATGTCTTATTTACAATGACGGCCTACCCCAGACGATGCTGGGCCAATCGTGCACCACCCTATGGGACTCCCAATCACGGCCAGATATGATACAGCCCGGATTCAAACCAGGGACTGCAGTGATGCCTCTTGCCGTACACAGCAACAGGGTGATAAGTTACAATTCTACATCTGTGAGAAGTTTCCAAAGTTTTGACAAAGAGAATTAGGTGTGTTTTCCGAATGCCTTGTTCCACACCCATGCTCTAAAAACCTGCGACAGAGGACACACGTCTGCTCTGTCTGGACACGTCTGTTGTTGTCTCCCAAGCTGTTAAATACTCCATCTTTGACACGGACAGAAGTGTTGACAAAGTTCTTTTGTCCCAGCCGACCTTGTTTCGCTGAGAAGGTATTTCAGAGAAACTGATCTTCACCATTGTCTTGCCATGTCTCACGCATTCCGCAGACATAGTCCACATTCTTCAACTTTAAAAGAACAGCAGACCCACTGCCAGACCAATGCAACCTCTGCCTTTTCCTTGGCATAACTCCTTGGACTCTCCGGGAAACCAGTGAATAACTGAGAACAGTGAGAGTTCACAGGGTTTGAAGAGTCAAATTAGCCGTTGAACTTGGAGGAAAACGCTCCACTACAGCCTCCAATAGGTTGTGGCGCTCGCATTCAGAGCTGCTGCCGAGAGGTCAGGTACCGTAGCAATCTGTTCTGCAGCTCCTGTCATGGGGTACATTTGAACTACTTTACCCCAGCAGCACAATGAGGTTTCACTTGTCTCCTACTCTTCTCCATTACTGACTCCATAACGTTATCTCAGTCTGGATAACCTGATGAGGTTGACGGAGGTGAAGACTGAGATATGTTTCTTAAAAGGAGCAGGGTCAGTCTTGCATTCTGCCAGCAGGTCACTGGTGTCTGATAGAGAAGACCCAGAGGGCAGGAGACAGTGGGCATCTGTGTGTGTGAAGGATCAAGCTGGGCTTCTTTCTGGTGTCCAGGTTGAGTGGGACAGACAACATCCGATCCTGACCATCTCTAACTCTTCTGCACCAGTTGATTCTGGAAAAACCCTGCTACCCATAGAACATCGTCACCGTCACAATGATAGCTTCTCTTTTTAGGATCAGTGACCGCAATGATAGTGTGTGGTTATGGTCGTAGGGAGAGGGGGCGCATCGGGGTTGAGCAAGAGGGTTGAGAGAGATTTTGGGATGATTGTGCAGACCGACTCCTGAACTAAAAGCATATTCAATAGAGAGTGCTTCACAGTCCAGAACTATGCTTTATCGGGCTTCATGCAAGGATGTTTCTTCAGCTGGTCTTTCCACTGAAAGGTCTCAACACCAGCTCCTACTATGCAAACACAGGAGATGAAACACACGGTAATCCATTTCTTTCTCACCAGGATAAAGCGCTACCCTCTTCCCTGTAATGGCCAGTCAGTGGCAGTGACATGGGGAATAAGACTGAAGAAATGGCTGATATTCGCTCTACTTGAATCTCATTACATTACATGTCAACGTGCGCCAGGATATCTGGATGTTTACTTGGACCTGTCAGTCATGTTCAGTCCCCTAGCGAGAGTTGAATATTTATGAGGCAAGACAACCTGTACATATAGTGACAGTTGGGAAAAACACTCAAATCTATGGCTCTATGGTGTATAAGGGTGGTTTACAATGGGGGAGCAAAAAATATGTAACGGAATCACTGCAACTATCGGAATACAGTACAATACAGTACAGTAGAGTACAGTCCAGAACAGTAGAGTACAGTACAATACAGTACAGTAGAGTACAGTCCAGAACAGTAGAGTACAGTCCAGAACAGTAGAGTACAGTCCAGAACAGTAGAGTACAGTACAATACAGTACAGTAGAGTACAGTCCAGAACTGTAGAGTACAGTACAATACAATACAGTAGAGTACAGTCCAGAACAGTAGAGTACAGTACAATAAAGTACAGTAGAGTACAGTCCAGAACAGTAGAGTACAGTACAATACAGTACAGTAGAGTACAGTCCAGAACAGTAGAGTACAGTACAATACAGTACAGTAGAGTACAGTCCAGAACAGTAGAGTACAGTACAATACAGTACAGTAGAGTATAGTCCAGAACAGTAGAGTACAGTACAATACAGTACAGTAGAGTACAGTCCAGAACAGTAGAGTACAGTACAATACAGTACAGTAGAGTACAGTCCAGAACAGTAGAGTACAGTACAATACAGTACAGTAGAGTCAGTCCAGAACAGTAGAGTACAGTACAATACAGTACAGTAGAGTACAGTCCAGAACAGTAGAGTACAGTACAATACAGTACAGTAGAGTACAGTCCAGAACAGTAGAGTACAGTACAATACAGTACAGTAGAGTAGAGTCCAATACAGTACAGTACAGTACAGTCCAATACAATACAGTAGAGTACAGTCCAATACAGTACAGTACAGTACAATACAGTACAGTAGAGTACAGTCCAATACAGCACTGTAGAGTACAGTCCAGTACAGTAGAGTACAGTCCAATACAATACAGTAGAGTACAGTCCAATACCTAACAGTACAGTACAATACAGTACAGTAGAGTACAGTCCAATACAGCACTGTAGAGTACAGTCCAGTACAGTAGAGTACAGTCCAATACAGAACTGTAGAGTACAGTCCAATACAGTCCAGTAGAGTACGGTCCAGTACAGTCCAATACAGAACTGTAGAGTACAGTCCAATACAGTACAGTAGAGTACAGTACAATACAGTACAGCAGAGTACAGTCCAGTACAGTCCAGTCCAGTACAATACAGTACAGTAGAGTACAGTCCAATACAGTACAGTAGAGTACAGTCCAATACAGTACAGTCCAATACAGGACTGTAGAGTACAGTAGAGTACAGTCCAATACAGTACAGTAGAGTACAGTACAGTACAGAACTGTGGAGTACAGCACAATACAGTAGAGTTAGAGTACAGTCCAATACAATACTGTAGAGTACAGTAGAGTACAGTCCAATACAGTACAGTAGAATACAGTAGAGTACAGTACAGTAGAGTACAGTATAGTACAGTCCAATACAGAACAGTAGAGTACAGTACAGAAGAGTACAATCCAATACAGAACAGTAGAGTACAGAGAGTACAGAATAGTACAGTACTGTAGAGTACAGTACAATACAGAACAGTAGAGTACAGTCCAATACAAAACTGAAGTCCAATACAGAACAGTAGAGTACAGTAGAGTACTGTCCAATACAGTACAGTAGAGTACAGTCCAATACAAAACTGTACAGTACAATACATAGCAGTAGAGTACAGTAGAGTACAGGCCAAAACATAGCAGTAGAGTACAGTAGAGTACAGTCCAATAGAGTACAGTAGAGTACAGTACAATACAGTACAGTAGAGTACAGTACTGTACAGTACAGTAGAGTACAGTCTAATACAGAACTGTAGAGTACAGTGCAATACAGTACAGTAGAGTACAGTACAATACAGTACAGTAGAGTACAGTCCAATACAGTACAGTACAGTACAGTCCAATACAATACAGCAGAGTACAGTCCAATACAATACAGTAGAGTACAGTCCAATACAATACAGTAGAGTACAGTCCAATACCTAACAGTACAGTACAATACAGTACAGTAGAGTACAGTCCAATACAGCACTGTAGAGTACAGTCCAGTACAGTAGAGTACAGTCCAATACAGAACTGTAGAGTACAGTCCAATACAGTCCAGTAGAGTACGGTCCAGTACAGTAGAGTACAGTCCAATACAGAACTGTAGAGTACAGTCCAATACAGTACAGTAGAGTACAGTACAATCCAGTACAGCAGAGTACAGTCCAGTACAGTCCAGTCCAGTACAATACAGTACAGTAGAGTACAGTCCAATACAGTACAGTAGAGTACAGTCCAATACAGTACAGTCCAATACAGGACTGTAGAGTACAGTAGAGTACAGTCCAGTACAGTAGAGTACAGTACAGTACAGGACTGTGGAGTACAGCACAATACAGTACAGTTAGAGTACAGTCCAATAGAGTACAGTAGAGTACAGTCCAATACAATACTGTAGAGTACAGTAGAGTACAGTCCAATACAGTACAGTAGAATACAGTAGAGTACAGTACAGTAGAGTACAGTATAGTACAGTCCAATACAGTACAGTAGAGTACAGTCCAATACAGTACAGTAGAATACAGTAGAGTACAGTACAATACAGAACAGTAGAGTACAGTCCAATACAAAACTGAAGTCCAATACAGAACAGTAGAGTACAGTAGAGTACTGTCCAATACAGTACAGTAGAGTACAGTCCAATACAAAACTGTACAGTACAATACATAGCAGTAGAGTACAGTAGAGTACAGGCCAAAACATAGCAGTAGAGTACAGTAGAGTACAGTCCAATAGAGTACAGTAGAGTACAGTCCAATAGAGTACAGTAGAGTACAGTACAATACAGTACAGTAGAGCATAGTCCAATACAGAACTGTACAGTCCAAGACATAGCAGTAGAGTACAGTAGAGTACAGTCCAATAGAGTACAGTAGAGTACAGTCCAATACAGTACAGTAGAGTACAGTAGAGTACAGTCCAATACAGAACAGTAGAGTACAGTACAATACATAGCAGTAGAGTACAGTAGAGTACAGTCCAATACATAGCAGTAGAGTACAGTAGAATACAGTCCAATAGAGTACAGTAGAGTACAGTCCAATAGAGTACAGTAGAGTAAAGTACAATACAGTACAGTAGAGTACAGTACAATACAGTACAGTAGAGCACAGTCCAATACAGAACTGTACAGTCCAAGACATAGCAGTAGAGTACAGTAGAGTACAGTCCAATAGAGTACAGTAGAGTACAGTCCAATACAGTACAGTAGAGTACAGTACAATACAGTACAGTACAATACAGTAGAGTACAGTCCAATAAAGTACAGTAGAGTAGAGTCCAATACATAACAGTAGAGTACAGTAGAGTACAGTCCAATAGAGTACAATAGAGTACAGTATAGTACAGTCCAATAGAGTACAGTTGAGTATGGTCCAATACAGAACAGTAGAGTACAGTAGAGTACAGAACAGTAGAGTACAGTCCAATAGAGTACAGTAGAGTACAGTCCAATACAGTACAGTAGAGTACAGTCCAATACAGCACTGTAGAGTACAGTCCAATACAGTACAGTAGTGTACAGTAGAGTACAGTAAAGTACAGTCCAATACCTAACAGTACAGTCCAATAGAGTACAGTAGAGTACAGTCCAATACAGAACAGTAGAGTCCAGTACAATACAGAACAGTAGAGTACAGTAGAGTACAGTTCAATACAGAACAGTAGAGAACAGTAGAGTACAGTCCAATACAGAACAGTGTCAGTACAATAGAGTACAGTAGAGTACAGTCCAATACAGCCAGTACAGTAGAGTAGAGTAAGTCCAATACAGAACAGTAGAGTACAGTCCAGTACAGTAGAGTACAGTCCAATACAATACAGTACAGTAGAGTACAGTACAATACAGTACAGTCCAAAGTACAGTCCAAGACAGCACAGTAGAGTACAGTTTGAACAGTACAGTACAGTACAATACAGTACAGTAGAGTACAGTCCAATACAGTACAGAAGTACAGTACAATAGAGGTTGCCAGTACAGTAGAGTACAGTACAATACAACAGTAGAGTACAGTAGAGTACAGTCCAATACAGTACAGTAGAGTACAGTCCAATACAGTACAGAGTACAGTAGAGTACAGTCCAATAGAGTACCAGTACAATACAGTACAGTAGAGTACAGTCCAATACAGAGTTTGTCTGTCAATAGCTAGAGTACAGTACAATACAGTACAGTAGAGTACAGTACAGTACAGTAGAGTTTGATTTGTTTGCAGAGTACAGCACAGTCCAGTACAATACAGTACAGTAGAGTACAGTCCAATACTGTACTAGAGTACAAACAGACAATTGTGAGCAGTCCAATACAGTACAGTAGAGTACAGAATAGTACAGTGTGGAGTAGGTACAATACAGAACAGTGTGAGTACAGTCCAATACAATACCCAACAAGTACAGAGTACAATCAATACAGAACAGCCAGCTCCTCCAGTACAATACAGAACAGTAGAGCAGTCCAATACACTGTAGAAACTACAGTAGAGTACAGTCAATACAAAACTGTACGGTGTTGATTGATACAGTTAGCAGGAGTACAGTTGATCAGTAGAGTACAGTACAATACAGTACAGTAGAGTACAGTACTGTAGAGTACAGTCCCTTACAGTCCAATACAGTACAGTACCAGTACAGTACAGTAGAGTACAGTAGAGTACAGTCCAATACAGAACAGTAGAGTACATTTTACATGCAGTAGAGTAGTCGAGTACAGTCCAATACATAGCAGTAGAGTACAGTAGAGTACAGTTTTGAGTACAGTAGAGTACAGTACAATACAGTACAGTAGAAGTACAGTCCAATACAGTACAGTTGAGCACAGTCCAATACAGAACTGTACAGTCCAAGACATAGCAGTAGAGTACAGTAGAGTACAGTCAATGTACAGTAGAGTACAGTCCAATACAACAGTAGAGTACAGTACAATACAGTACAGTACAATACAGTAGAGTACAGTCCAATAAAGTACAGTAGAGTACAGTCCAATACAGAACAGTAGAGTACAGTAGAGTACAGAACAGTAGAGTACAGTCCAATACAGTACAGTAGAGTACAGTACAATACAGTACAGTACAATACAGTAGAGTACAGTCCCAGTACAGTAGAGTACAGTCCAATACAGTACAGTAGAGTACAGTCCAATACAGCACTGTAGAGTACAGTCCAATACAGTACAGTAGTGTACAGTAGAGTACAGTAAAGTACAGTCCAATACAGTACAGTAGAGTACAGTCCAATACAGAACAGTAGAGTCCAGTACAATACAGAACAGTAGAGTACAGTAGAGTACAGTCCAATACAGTACAGTAGAGTACAGTCCAATACAGAACAGTAGAGTACAGTCCAATACAGAACAGTAGAGTACAGTCCAATACAGAACAGTAGAGTACAGTCCAATACAGAACAGTAGAGTCCAGTACAATCCAGAACAGTAG
Source organism: Oncorhynchus masou masou (assembly GCF_036934945.1). NCBI lineage: Eukaryota > Metazoa > Chordata > Actinopteri > Salmoniformes > Salmonidae > Oncorhynchus > Oncorhynchus masou. The sequence continues at coordinate 54,634,331 of NC_088238.1, forward strand.
AGTACAGTAAAGTACAGTCCAATACAGTACAGTAGAGTACAGTCCAATACAGAACAGTAGAGTACAGTCCAATACAGAACAGTAGAGTACAGTCCAATACAGAACAGTAGAGTACAGTCCAATACAGAACAGTAGAGTCCAGTACAATACAGAACAGTAGAGTACAGTAGAGTACAGTCCAATAAAGTACAGTAGAGTACAGTCCAATACCTAACAGTACAGTCCAATACAGTACAGTAGAGCACAGTCCAATACAGAACAGTAGAGTCCAGTACAATACAGAACAGTAGAGTACAGTAGAGCACAGTACAATACAGAACAGTACAGTCCAATACATAACAGTACAGTCCAATAGAGTACAGTAGAGTACAGTCCAATACAGTACAGTAGAGTACAGTCCAGAACAGTAGAGTACAGTACAATACAGTACAGTAGAGTACAGTCCAGAACAGTAGAGTACAGTACAATACAGTACAGTAGAGTACAGTCCAATACAGTACAGTACAGTCCAATACAATACAGCAGAGTACAGTCCAATACAATACAGTAGAGTACAGTCCAATACAGTACAGTACAGTACAATACAGTACAGTAGAGTACAGTCCAATACAGTACAGTAGAGTACAGTACAGTACAGAACTGTAGAGTACAGCACAATACAGTACAGTTAGAGTACAGTCCAATACAATACTGTAGAGTACAGTAGAGTACAGTCAATAGAGTACAGTACAGTACAGTACAGAACTGTGGATACAGCACAATACAGTACAGTTAGAATACAGTCCAATACAATACTGTAGAGTACAGAGTACAGTCCAATACAGTACAGTAGAATACAGTAGAGTACAGTACAAGTACAGTCCAATACAGAACAGTAGAGTACAGTACAGAAGAGTACAATCCAATACAGAACAGTAGAGTACAGAATAGTACAGTACTGTAGAGTACAGTACAATACAGAACAGTAGAGTACAGTCCAATACAAAACTGAAGTCCAATACAGAACAGTAGAGTACAGTAGAGTACTGTCCAATACAGTACAGTAGAGTACAGTCCAATACAAAACTGTACAGTACAATACATAGCAGTAGAGTACAGTAGAGTACAGGCCAAAACATAGCAGTAGAGTACAGTACAATACAGTACAGTACAGTACAGTACTGTAGAGTACAGTAAGTTACAGTCCAATACAGTACAGTAGAGTACAGTACAGTAGAGTACAATCTAATACAGAACTGTAGAGTACAGTACAATACAGTACAGTAGAGTACAGTACAATACAGTACAGTAGAGTACAGTCCAATACAGTACAGTACAGTACAGTCCAATACAATACAGCAGAGTACAGTCCAATACAATACAGTAGAGTACAGTCCAATACAGTACAGTACAATACAGTACAGTAGAGTACAGTCCAAAACAGCACTGTAGAGTACAGTCCAGTACAGTAGAGTACAGTCCAATACAATACAGTAGAGTACAGGCCAATACCTAACAGTACAGTACAATACAATACAGAGAGTACAGTCCAATACAATACAGTAGAGTACAGTCCAATACAATACAGTAGAGTACAGTCCAATACAGTACAGTACAGTACAATACAGTACAGTAGAGTACAGTCCAATACAATACAGCAGAGTACAGTCCAATACAATACAGTAGAGTACAGTACAATAGTAGTACAGTAGAGTACAGTCCAGAACAGTAGAGTACAGTACAATACAGTACAGTAGAGTACAGTCCAGAACAGTAGAGTACAGTCCAATACAGTACAGTAGAGTACAGTCCAGAACAGTACAGTACAGTACAATACAGTACAGTAGAGTACAGTACAATACAGTACAGTAGAGTACAGTACAATACAGTACAGTAGAGTACAGTACAATACAGTACAGTAGAGTACAGTACAATACAGTACAGTACAGTACAATACAGTACAGTAGAGTACAGTACAATACAGTACAGTAGAGTACAGTCCAATACAGTACAGTAGAGTACAGTACAATACAGTACAGCAGAGTACAGTCCAGTACAGTCCAGTCCAGTACAATACAGTACAGTAGAGTACAGTCCAATACAGTACAGTAGAGTACAGTCCAATACAGGACTGTAGAGTACAGTAGAGTACAGTCCAATACAGTACAGTAGAGTACAGTACAGTACAGAACTGTGGAGTACAGCACAATACAGTACAGTGTGAGTACAGTCCAATACAATACTGTAGAGTACAGTACAGTAGAGTACAATCCAATACAGAACAGTAGAGTACAGAATAGTACAGTGCTGTAGAGTACAGTACAATACAGAACAGTAGAGTACAGTCCAATACAAAACTGAAGTCCAATACAGAACAGTAGAGTACAGTAGAGTACTGTCCAATACAGTACAGTAGAGTACAGTCCAATACAAAACTGTACAGTACAATACATAGCAGTAGAGTACAGTAGAGTACAGGCCAAAACATAGCAGTAGAGTACAGTAGAGTACAGTCCAATAGAGTACAGTAGAGTACAGTACAATACAGTACAGTAGAGTACAGTACTGTAGAGTACAGTAGAGTACAGTCCAATACAGTACAGTAGAGTACAGTACAGTAGAGTACAGTAGAGTACAGTCCAATACAGAACAGTAGAGTACAGTACAATACATAGCAGTAGAGTACAGTCGAGTACAGTCCAATACATAGCAGTAGAGTACAGTAGAGTACAGTCCAATAGAGTACAGTAGAGTACAGTACAATACAGTACAGTAGAGTACAGTCCAATACAGTACAGTAGAGCACAGTCCAATACAGAACTGTACAGTCCAAGACATAGCAGTAGAGTACAGTAGAGTACAGTCCAATAGAGTACAGTAGAGTACAGTCCAATACAGTACAGTAGAGTACAGTACAATACAGTACAGTACAATACAGTAGAGTACAGTCCAATAAAGTACAGTAGAGTACAGTCCAATACAGAACAGTAGAGTACAGTAGAGTACAGAACAGTAGAGTACAGTCCAATACAGTACAGTAGAGTACAGTACAATACAGTACAGTACAATACAGTAGAGTACAGTCCAATAGAGTACAGTAGAGTACAGTCCAATACAGTACAGTAGAGTACAGTCCAATACAGCACTGTAGAGTACAGTCCAATACAGTACAGTAGTGTACAGTAGAGTACAGTAAAGTACAGTCCAATACAGTACAGTAGAGTACAGTCCAATACAGAACAGTAGAGTCCAGTACAATACAGAACAGTAGAGTACAGTAGAGTACAGTCCAATACAGTACAGTAGAGTACAGTCCAATACAGAACAGTAGAGTACAGTCCAATACAGAACAGTAGAGTACAGTCCAATACAGAACAGTAGAGTACAGTCCAATACAGAACAGTAGAGTCCAGTACAATACAGAACAGTAGAGTACAGTAAAGTACAGTCCAATACAGTACAGTAGAGTACAGTCCAATACAGAACAGTAGAGTACAGTCCAATACAGAACAGTAGAGTACAGTCCAATACAGAACAGTAGAGTACAGTCCAATACAGAACAGTAGAGTCCAGTACAATACAGAACAGTAGAGTACAGTAGAGTACAGTCCAATAAAGTACAGTAGAGTACAGTCCAATACCTAACAGTACAGTCCAATACAGTACAGTAGAGCACAGTCCAATACAGAACAGTAGAGTCCAGTACAATACAGAACAGTAGAGTACAGTAGAGCACAGTACAATACAGAACAGTACAGTCCAATACATAACAGTACAGTCCAATAGAGTACAGTAGAGTACAGTCCAATACAGTACAGTAGAGTACAGTAGAGTACCAATACAGTACAGTAGAGTACAGTCCAATACAAAACTGTACAGTACAATACAGCAGTAGAGTACAGTAGAGTACAGGCCAAAACATAGCAGTAGAGTACAGTACAATACAGTACAGTAGAGTACAGTACTGTAGAGTACAGTAGAGTACAGTCCAATACAGTACAGTAGAGTACAGTACAGTAGAGTACAATCTAATACAGAACTGTAGAGTACAGTACAATACAGTACAGTAGAGTACAGTACAATACAGTACAGTAGAGTACAGTCCAATACAGTACAGTACAGTACAGTCCAATACAATACAGCAGAGTACAGTCCAATACAATACAGTAGAGTGCCATCCAATACAGTACAGTACAATACAGTACAGTAGAGTACAGTCCAAAACAGCACTGTAGAGTACAGTCCAGTACAGTAGAGTACAGTCCAATACAATACAGTAGAGTACAGGCCAATACCTAACAGTACAGTACAATACAATACAGAGAGTACAGTCCAATACAATACAGTAGAGTACAGTCCAATACAATACAGTAGAGTACAGTCCAATACAGTACAGTACAGTACAATACAGTACAGTAGAGTACAGTCCAATACAATACAGCAGAGTACAGTCCAATACAATACAGTAGAGTACAGTACAATAGTAGTACAGTAGAGTACAGTCCAGAACAGTAGAGTACAGTACAATACAGTACAGTAGAGTACAGTCCAGAACAGTAGAGTACAGTCCAATACAGTACAGTAGAGTACAGTCCAGAACAGTACAGTACAGTACAATACAGTACAGTAGAGTACAGTACAATACAGTACAGTAGAGTACAGTACAATACAGTACAGTAGAGTACAGTACAATACAGTACAGTAGAGTACAGTACAATACAGTACAGTACAGTACAATACAGTACAGTAGAGTACAGTACAATACAGTACAGTAGAGTACAGTCCAATACAGTACAGTAGAGTACAGTACAATACAGTACAGCAGAGTACAGTCCAGTACAGTCCAGTCCAGTACAATACAGTACAGTAGAGTACAGTCCAATACAGTACAGTAGAGTACAGTCCAATACAGGACTGTAGAGTACAGTAGAGTACAGTCCAATACAGTACAGTAGAGTACAGTACAGTACAGAACTGTGGAGTACAGCACAATACAGTACAGTGTGAGTACAGTCCAATACAATACTGTAGAGTACAGTACAGTAGAGTACAATCAATACAGAACAGTAGAGTACAGAATAGTACAGTGCTGTAGAGTACAGTACAATACAGAACAGTAGAGTACAGTCCAATACAAAACTGAAGTCCAATACAGAACAGTAGAGTACAGTAGAGTACTGTCCAATACAGTACAGTAGAGTACAGTCCAATACAAAACTGTACAGTACAATACATAGCAGTAGAGTACAGTAGAGTACAGGCCAAAACATAGCAGTAGAGTACAGTAGAGTACAGTCCAATAGAGTACAGTAGAGTACAGTACAATACAGTACAGTAGAGTACAGTACTGTAGAGTACAGTAGAGTACAGTCCAATACAGTACAGTAGAGTACAGTACAGTAGAGTACAGTAGAGTACCCCCAATACAGAACAGTAGAGTACAGTACAATACATAGCAGTAGAGTACAGTCGAGTACAGTCCAATACATAGCAGTAGAGTACAGTAGAGTACAGTCCAATAGAGTACAGTAGAGTACAGTACAATACAGTACAGTAGAGTACAGTCCAATACAGTACAGTAGAGCACAGTCCAATACAGAACTGTACAGTCCAAGACATAGCAGTAGAGTACAGTAGAGTACAGTCCAATAGAGTACAGTAGAGTACAGTCCAATACAGTACAGTAGAGTACAGTACAATACAGTACAGTACAATACAGTAGAGTACAGTCCAATAAAGTACAGTAGAGTACAGTCCAATACAGAACAGTAGAGTACAGTAGAGTACAGAACAGTAGAGTACAGTCCAATACAGTACAGTAGAGTACAGTACAATACAGTACAGTACAATACAGTAGAACAGTCCAATAGAGTACAGTAAATACAGTCCAATACAGTACAGTAGAGTACAGTCCAATACAGCACTGTAGAGTACAGTCCAATACAGTACAGTAGAGTACAGTCCAATACCTAACAGTACAGTCCAATACAGTACAGTAGAGCACAGTCCAATACAGAACAGTAGAGTCCAGTACAATACAGAACAGTAGAGTACAGTAGAGTACAGTACAATACAGAACAGTACAGTCCAATACATAACAGTACAGTCCAATAGAGTACAGTAGAGTAAGTCCAATACAGTACAGTAGAGTACAGTCCAATACAGTACAGTCCAATACAGTACAGTAGAGTACAGTAGAGTACAGTCCAATAGAGTACAGTGGAGTACAGTCCAATACAGCACTGTAGAGTACAGTCCAATACAGTACAGTAGAGCACAGTCCAATACAGCACTGTAAAGTACAGTCCAATACAGTATAGTAGAGTACAGTCCAATACAGCACTGTAGAGTACAGTCCAATACAGTACAGTAGAGTCCAGTACAAAACAGAACAGTAGAGTACAGTAGAGTACAGTACAATAAAGTACAGTAGAGTACAGTCCAATACCTAACAGTACAGTCCAATACAGTACAGTAGAGCACAGTCCAATACAGAACAGTAGAGTCCAGTACAATACAGAACAGTAGAGTACAGTAGAGTACAGTACAATACAGAACAGTACAGTCCAATACATAACAGTACAGTCCAATAGAGTACAGTAGAGTAAGTCCAATACAGTACAGTAGAGTACAGTCCAATACAGTACAGTCCAATACAGTACAGTCCAATACAGTACAGTCCAATACAGTACAGTAGAGTACAGTAGAGTACAGTCCAATAGAGTACAGTGGAGTACAGTCCAATACAGCACTGTAGAGTACAGTCCAATACAGTACAGTAGAGCACAGTCCAATACAGCACTGTAAAGTACAGTCCAATACAGTATAGTAGAGTACAGTCCAATACAGCACTGTAGAGTACAGTCCAATACAGTACAGTAGAGTACAGTCCAATACCTAACAGTAGAGTCCAGTACAATACAGAACAGTCCAATACAGTACAGTAGAGTACAGTCCAATACAGTACAGTAGAGCACAGTCCAATACAGTACAGTCCAATACAGTACAGTAGAGTACAGTCCAATACAGTACAGTAGAGCACAGTCCAATACAGTACGGAATACCAATCGGAAATCGGTATTTTTGGGCGCCGATTTCTGATTATTATTTTATTTTTAATACCTTTTATTTAACCAGGCAAGTCAGTTAAGAACACATTCTTATGTTCAATGATTGCCTAGGAACTGTGGGATAACTGCCTTGTTCAGGGGCAGAACGAAAGATTTTCACCTTGTCAGCTCAGGGGTTCCAATCTTGCAACCGCACAGTTAACTAGTCCAACGCTCTAACCATTGCACTCGTGCGTTTTGCCAGCAGCTCTTCGCAAGCACAGCGCTGTTTATGACTTCAAGCCTATCAGCCTAATGGCTGGTGTAACCAATGTGAAATGGCTTGCTAGTTAGCTGGGTGTGCACTAATACTGTTTCGAAATGAACGTCACTCGCTTTTAGATTTGGAGTAGTTATTCCCCTTCAAACAGCTGCAAGGTCCACACACTGTTTGTGGAGCGATGGGTAACGCTGCTAGTTAGCTGTGTGCTGTTGTTGATGTGTTCCTGGTTCGAGCCCAGGTAGTGGCAAGGAGAGGGACGGAAGCTATACTGTTACACTGGCAATACTATAGTGCCTAGAAGAACATCCAATAGTCAATGAATGAAATAGAAATGGTATAGAGAGAAATAGTCCTATGAATACCATATTACCTACAACCTAAAACCTCTTACCTTGGAATATTGAAGTCTCATGTTAAAAGGAACCACCAACTTTCATATGTTTTCATGTTCTGAGCAAGGAACTCAAACGTTAGCTTTCTTACATGGCACATATTGCATTTTTACTTCTCCAACACTTTGTTTTTGCATTATTTAAACCAAATTGAACATGTTTCATTATTTATTTGAGGCTAAATTGATTTTATTGATGTTTTATATTAAGTTAAAATAAGTGTTAATTCAGTATTGTTGTAATTGTCATTATTACAAATAAAAATAATCGGCCGATTAATCGGTATCGGCTTTTTTGGTCCTCCAATAATCGGTATCGGTATCGGTGTTGAAAAATCATAATCGGTCGACCCCTAGTACAGTCCAATACAGAACAGTAGAGTACAGTAGAGTACAGTCCAATACAGAACAGTAGAGTACAGTACAGTAGAGTACAGTAGAGTACAGTCCAATACAGAACAGTAGAGTACAGTAGAGTACAGTACAGTAGAGTACAGTAGAGTACAGTCCAATACAGAACAGTAGAGTACAGTAGAGTACAGTACAGTAGAGTACAGTAGAGTAAGTCCAATACAGAACACTAGAGTACAGTAGAGTACAGTACAGTAGAGTACAGTAGAGTAAAGTCCAATACAGAACAGTAGAGTACAGTAGAGTACAGTCCAATACAGAACAGTAGAGTACAGTAGAGTACAGTACAATACAGAACAGTAGAGTACAGTAGAGTACAGTACAGTACAGTAGTGTACAGTCCAATACAGAACAGTAGAGTACAGTCTAATACAGTACAGTACAGAGGTTAAGTGTCAAGCAAAAGTTTAAAGATCACAACAATCATACGTTCAGCACTATATTCAAGTTACTAATATTGTAGCCTGCAAACGGATAAAAGCATGAACATCTTGACATTTGAACCCCTCTATAGAATGGATCATTGGCCAGACAATCTGCTGCAGTCCCACCGCAAGGCATGGAGGGTAAATCAACACAGTCTGGACCCTACAACATACAGCACATCGCACACTACAGTACCATAGCTGTCCACACATTTCTGACCACATTAGTGACACACACACACACACACACACACACACACACACACACACACACACACACATCACTTCTAAAGGGCCCCTAATCTCCTCTTTGGAGGAACCCCTTCTCTTTTTAATCATAGATACCCCCCCCCCCCCCACCACCATCACGTTCTTGCAATCATCCTCCCAGAAGTAACCTGGTAACATAATAGAATATACACCTACATTTCCATATGGATGCTACTACCACAGTATCAGCCCTTTTTACTGTACAAGAGGGGTGAGTGGAGTCGGCAAAAGGGGAGACACTTTTCTCCTTATTTTCCCGGACGCTAGCCAGAAGAGGTGCCTAGCAACCTTCCCGTTTCCTAAGGAGCGAAACAGATGCTGGTGTAGGCAGGCATCTCTATAGGGACAGTCCTGTGTGTGTGTGTGTGTGTGTGTGTGTGTGTGTGTGTGTGTGTGTGTGTGTGTGTGTGTGTGTGTGTGTGTGTGTGTGTGTGTGTGTGTGAGAGAGAAAAATGCTGATGTGAAACATCGTAGGACTAATAAACATACAGTATAAACTACACTACAAAGTGAAACTGCAATCAGGCTACCGTTATGTATTCACCCCTGCTCTCTAATATATCTGTCGCGTTGCCTTCCGTGGACCCAAAACACAAGGTGGTTGCTATGGGGAAAGCCAAGAGCGGCTCCACTTGCAAACAGCTAAGTTGTTACTGTGCTGACGTGCACCTTTGTTCTCCGGCATCCAATTATGTGTTTTGTAATTTAATTTGCTGCAACCTTGTTGCGCTTCCAGCATTTTTATACAGTGTGCTTTTGCATTTCAGTGTCTTGAAAACATACAGTGACTCTACAGTCGGTCTGCACGGCCGGTTGTGATACAGCCTGGAATCGAACCAGGGTCTGTAGTGACGCATCTAGCACTCTAGCCTTAGACCTCTCTGCCACCAGGGAAAGATTAAAGACCACTATCAAAAAACAAACTAGGCTTCCCTTTTTATATGTTGATTAATCGTTGGAGTAGAGAAACACACTATTCTTTATGGTAAAAATCTGACAAAGAACCAGCTAAAAAGAGGCCCATATGCATGTTAAGTAAAATTACAACCCAATGTTCCTCTCCTAGGACAAACAGGTTAGCAACAGCTAACTAGCTAAATATCCATGAATGTTTCAAGTGTGTTTCGACCTGCCATCAAATGAACATAGTTGGTTCACGGTTGGTTTTGATATTTTAACCTGTCATGATGGTGTTGGTGAGGATGGACAAAATCAACATGCACGTGATGGCGCACCCCGACTCACGCGCCTGCTGGTGTCGTCAGCAAGTTACTCACCTCTTGACTTTAAACACATTTATAACACATTTATATCCCTTTATAACACATTTAAAACACTTGCATTGTCCATTGACCGCAACTGAATGGCCACTAAACAGTAGAATAAACGTACCTTCCAGTCATTAATTGACTCCTGGAGGGGCTACAGAGAGGCTGCACATAGTAATTCTCCAGTTTCACTCCCTGCGCTGCCAGCCTGTCCAGAGTTGGGGTTTTGATCTCGGACCCATGGTAGCCCACGTCCCGGAAGCCTTGGTCATCAACCAGGATGAAAACGATGTGAGGTTGAGTAGTTGGACTGTCAAGTTCATTCACTCGGTTTTGCAAATTGCTATTCCAATTTTCCCATGACATCTGATAGCCACATGTTGGTGAAGTAAACGCGAATAAACTTGCCAGGACACTGAAGAGAAACATTTTCAACCCCTCCGTTTACGCTTCATCAAAACCAAAACATTCCAATCACTGCATCACTCTCTCGAAAAAATAAAAGCATAATTGTTTGCTACATTGCACATTGCAACAAAGTTGCTGGTTGTCATAATGGACACAGCGTGAGTGCAGTGGCGCGCTGCACATGTTCCGGGATAACAGAAGTGGGTTCGCATTGTTCTCAATAGACTATTCTCCTACTCTAGATAGCGTTTATGTTCGGAAGCCGACGAAATACCAGTCCAGTCCTTTCAAATTCTGCAACAAGTGTCTTTGTGATCACCTAAACGTTCATCTAAACTTGTGGTATGTAAAAACACATCTTTCCGTCGGAATGATTTATTCCTCGTTTGAAACGTGGTTCTTACCAAAGTCATTGGAATTACGTCACTGTCTTGCTCTGCAAACAGTCCAAAAATCAATCCCGAACCTCATTCTTTCGTCTGGGACGTGGGACATCGCTCGACAGGTTGGTTTTTGGAGCTCAGTTTCTTTCCATCCGAATGGTCCTCCTCTCTCAGCAACGGCGAATCTGCTTTTCAAGAACCTCCCTGACATGCCAGCACGCGCTGTCAGCTCCGTGGGCTGTTCCGTGTGTGGGCTCTCCTCGCGCTCATGGTCAACTGCTCAACACCGCAGAACTGAAAGCTCAATTCATGCAGCATTTTGTCACTGCCTCTGCGGTCTGGCATTTCAACATCCCTGTCTGACTCTCTTTCCCAAAGTCCACATATGTAAACGAGAGTAGGGCAGTGGGCTACGATAAAACATCTGCGTCAACCTTTTGGGTTATGAGTGACTGTCAATGCAAATAATGGCATCCATTTCAACCGTCTTCTCGAATATAATTTATTTGTTTCCATATAACTCCTAGAGGAAAGCTGTTTAACTTCTCTGGATTTGCAGACCTGCAAGGAGTGACATTTGCAGTGGCGATTTTAGCATGTACATATTGGAGGCGCAAACGAAAAAAATGCGACTAGACAACACATCACTAACAATACATTAATTGCATGATAACGGTGACAAATGGTATCCACAAACTGTTAGGGCCTTACAGCAGTGCCAACACCTTATTACTGCTACACCTGGTTATCAGTGGAGCCTTGTCTAGCAGCGAAACAGTTCATTCAGCCTTAAAAAACATAGCAGATATGGCTGACTTGACCTATTATGGATCAGCACTTTATATTACATTTTTGCAGAAAATTACATAATCTAACTGCCTGTAGCTCAGGCCTTGAAGCAAGGATATGCATATTATTGGTACCATTTGAAAGGAAACACTTTGAAGTTTATGGAAATGTGAAAGGAATGTAGTAGAATATAACACAATAGATCTGGTAAAATATAATACAAAGAAAAAACCAACCGTTCTTTTGTATTTGTTTTGTACCATCATCTTTGAAATGCAAGAGAAAGTCCATAATGTATTATTCCAGCCCAGATGCTATTTAGATTTTGGCCATGAGATTGCATCAGTGTGTTTGCAAAGTTCTAGACTGATACAATGAACCATTGAATTGAACAAGAATTTAAGCTTTCTGCCAATATCAGAAATGTCAATGTCCTGGGAAATGTTCTTGTGTTCTCTTACAACCTCATGCTAATCGCATTAGCCTATGTTAGCGCAACTGTCCCGAAGAATGGACACCAATCCCGAAGAAATGTAGTTTCTACTGATAACTGAGATGTAAAAGCTATTGCATAAGGGGACGACAAGCGGATAAGAGGCAAGCCGTAATTTTGATTAAGACGTTAATGAGCGAGCTCGGACAGACATAGTCAATATAACTATTTGTTCAGCACTTTGAAATGTACATTGACAGAATTCAGAACATGTGCCATTCTTACAGTATTCTCCCTGTACACCAAGTCAAACTTGTATGATAAATAAAGGGGGCATATAAGCAGACAATGAAAGCTCTTATAATATTTGATGATGACATTTCTCTAAAACAGGCTATAGGCCACATGTGCAACAACAGTTGGCTAAATTAGGAAGGGTGAGGCACATGGGCTACTAACAGCTTACTACACAACATACACAACATACACATAGTATTACTTTCTTAGCTACAGTATACATATTTATCTCCCTGGCATATTACATAATTTATGCGGCAGTATACAAGACATTTTTGGACTCAACTTGTTGTGCTGTGCTCATTTGAACAGGAAGGTAGCGCGGCTTTTCTTTGTGGGCAAATTTTCTCATCAAACTTTGTCATCGAAGTCTGACATTCTCTGGATTTATGGTGCTTTCAAGACAACTGGGAACTCAGAAAAAACAAGGTCAAATCATAACATCACTGATCTTCAGGTCGGAGCTCTAGAAAGAGGCCTTAGTTCCCGACTTGAAATTCAGAGTTGGATGACCGTTCAAAAACATATTTTCCCAATCAGGGGTTGTTTTTTTCAGTTTCCAGGTGTTTTGAACATGGCAGAAGTCATGCTGGATTGACAGCATGGCCAATGTTTGATGTTTATCCTTTTAAGCTTGGAAAAGAGACCCTTAAACTCAGATTTGGACCACACTCCCACTCCACTGAATAGCAGACTAGTGATTGCTTTGCAATGCTTGCAGTTAGCCACTGATTCCTTCCAAACCACTAATTGTTGAATTTGCGATTTCCAACTTGTTGTGTAATGTTTATGTCCGATGGCCGATGAGCACTGCTAAGTTTTATCTATAATTTCTCTTCATTATTTCTCTTCATATGACAAGGATTGAAAGGATTTGCCAGTAGATTGTCAACTTGATTCATAATGATGAATCATACTACGGTAGATGTAACGTGATTTGACATCATTTTATCTGTGGTCAATGACCTTGAGCCTTCTTGGATGGGCACTTCTAATATAAATCTATGGCAGCACTCAAAGAGCTTGAATTTTCGTGCTCTCCCCATATCTTTTGCGGTGTTGTAATGTCCGCATGAGTGACAGGAGACTGAGCCAATCACTGCGCAACTAGAGAACATTACCAACCCCTACGCTCTGTATTTTCCACTGACTGCCCCATCACCACAGAAAGCACTGAGCTAGGCTGAAACACCTGCATTTTGGACCTGACTTACTCAAGAAAGCAAAAAAGAGACCATGTTTGTTTGCGGCTTTATTAACTAAATGATTATAATAAAAAAATGCCCTACCTGATGGTTTGCCCTCGGAGTTCGTCACAAAGTTTGTAATAACATTTTTGGGGAGATACAGGTCATTCGGAAAGTATTCAGACCCCTTGACTCTTTCCACATTTTGTTACGTTACAGCCTTATTCTAAAATGCATTACATTGATGAGGGGAAAAATATATATACACACAATATTCCATCATGACAAAGCAAAAACAGGTTTTTCCAAATGTTTGCAAATGTATAAAAAAATAAAAATATGAAAATATCACATTTAGTATTCAGACCCTTTACTCAGTACTTTTTTAAAGCACTTTTGGCAATGATTACAGCCCTGAGTCTTATTGGGTATGACACTACAAGTTTGGCACACCTGTATTTGGCACAGCTGGGAGTTTTTCCCATTCTTCTCTGCAGATCCTCTCAAGCTCTGTCAAGTTGGATGGGAAGCGTTGCTGCACAGATATTTTCAGGTCTCTCCAGAGATGTTCAATCCGGTTTGTGGCTGGGCCACTCAAGGACGTTCAGAGGCTTCTCCCGAAGCCACTAAAGCATTGTCTTGGATGTGTGCTTAGGGTGATTGTCCTGTTGGAAGGTGAACCTTTGCCCCAGTCTGAGGTTCTGAGCGCCCTGGAGCAGGTTTTCATCAAGGATCTCTCTGTACTTTGCTCCATTCATATTTCCCTTGATCCTGACAAGTCTCCCAGTCCCTGCCACTGAAAAACATCCCCTCACCATGATGCTGCCACCACCATGCTTCACCGTGGTATTGTGAACACATCGTTCGTGGCCCGGTTTGCTTATTTGCCACAGCTTGTACAGCTTTGACAGTGCTACTGATAGTAGTGGTGAAAAACTGTAATGGTAGTGGTGAAAAACTGAGTTTAAATGTATATATATATATATATGCTGAGTGTATACAAAACATTAAGGACACATCCCCTTCTGCCCTCAGAACAGCCTCAATTCATTGGGAACATAGACTCTACAAGGTGTCAAAAGAGTTCCACAGGGATGCTAGCCCATGTTGATTCCAACACTTCCCACAGTTGTGTCAAGATGGCTTGACATTCTTTATTCTCCAGTGATTGCACATTGGTCAATAGTACAGATGGTCGAGGTGGGTTACCCACTCGCCAACGAATTCTCACAAGGCACCCGGACCTGCGTCCCCTGTATAGGCGTCTCTTCTTCATGTGAATATCAGGGATTTGGTCCTGGTCCGGTATCAGCAGTAAATCCTTCGCGTCCGACTCGTTAAAGACAAAATCTTTGTCCAGTTTTAGTAATTGTTGTTCTGATATCCAGAAGCTCTTTTTGGTCATAAAAGATAGTGGCAGAAACATTATGTACAAAATAAGTTACAAACAACGCGAAAAAACACACAAAATAGCACAATTGGTTAGGAGCCCGTAAAACGGCATCTCCTCCGGCATCTCCATTATAAATAACCAACTTATCATCAAGCTTTGTTTATTTTAATCAGCTGTGTAGTGCTGGGGCATAAACCTAAATGTGCAGCCCACTTGGCTGGAGTAGACTTGTTGTCAGAGAAAAACGGTTTATTTTCTTAGAGGGATTCAGCCGCCGGTGAAATCAAGTAGGACTACGAAACTAGACTTAGTATTATAATACTGACTGAGTTTCATATAAAGAGCTGGTGAGTTTGTGAATTGGGCCAGAGGTGTCTGGGGAGGAGGCGTTGGTGGGATTGTACAGTGTGTGTGTGTGTGTCTCCAAGAAAGCCTCTGAAACAGACTCTGACTTTCTAGGATCCAGGGAGGGTTAATGCATGGACCCACATAACGACTCCGAGAGAAGGTGTCTGAGACATGAATTCATTTGCTGCTTGGCAAACAAGGTTGACAGACACCAACGACTTAGTGTAAATAGGAGAATGGCTCCAGAATGTCTAGCGATCCAAATGTGAATGTAACAAGGGACAAACGGTGACTGTGCCTGCTTCCACTCTATGCATCGTCCAGACCGGCCCACGATGATGATGCATCGGCCGGACCGGCCCACGATGATGATGCAATGGCATTCAGGATGCAAGGACCCAGACGTGTGTGTGTGTGTGTGTGTGTGTGTGTGTGTGTGTGTGTGTGTGTGTGTGTGTGTGTGTGTGTGTGTGTGTGTGTGTGTGTGTGTGTGTGTGTGTGTGTGTGTGTGTGTGTGTGTGGAAAAATCCCATTGCTTTGGAAGATTGGAAGACTTTGCAAGTCCTATTTCCAAGGAATTTGTTTTGCGGCGAATTTTAGACTTAAAGTGCAAATGCCCATGCAGGCCACCCCACACAGACACTGGCAGATGCTGGGGCCTGCCAGCCCACAATCTCTGTTCCAGGAACCAACCTCTCAGCACATTCCCACTGAGCTGTCTTCCTGCATAATTGCCTCCCTGTTGAGGTGACTCATTTTACATATGGAGGGAAGATGAAAAACACCAAACTGCCAAAGTATAATGAAGCTTCATGCTGAGGCTTTGAAGAAAGCGTGTTTGATTCGCGGAATGACGTGTTCTGTGATAAACCGGCCCACCTTCTGATAGCTCTCTGCACCAACAATTATAGACATTTACACAAGACATTCATGATTTCCTGCCTTTGAATAGCTGTGAGACTTATTACCAAGTTGCATAGTTAATGTTTCCTTACGCTCAAAATGTTTAGTCTAACAGGGCTAACACTGAAATGACCCTTTTTGTTAACAGGAAAGAGGAGATGCCTCTCCATGTTATTTCCATGCTCAGGTGTTGACATTGAGATTACAGTTGGGTCAGTCAGTGACTGAGTGTGACCCACATAACCTGAGGCACTCAGCCAGCAGTACTGTCATTGTCAGACATTCCAGAGTGTGTTAAGGGAAATACCAATGTGGGAGGTGAAGGTCCCTACGGCGGTATGTACTGCAGTACTGTATATAACTATCCCTGATCTGCCGATATGGAGGGAATGTGAACCACCTTCATCAAAAGAGACAGTGTGCGGTCAAGCGGCTGACCCGATCATCTGGAAATAACTTATCCATCCCTCCGACAAATGTAATGAGTCAGTCAGCTGATCTCCTGACTGAGGTGCTGCATGACCCCTGTGACCCCTGTGGCTATCCATTCAAAATGGCTGGTTAATCCAATCACAGATAATTATGGTTATAATGGGCTACAGGCACACTACAGGGCTGATTTAAAAACAAGCAGTAGGAACACAGAGTTTATTTCCTCTCAGAACAAATCACAGGCCAGCTCCTGGGTTTAATGGGCCAAAAATAGCTGTTTTGTGGAGCGCTTCCTGTCGGCCAAACACGCCAATCATCCACATCTGAAAATGGGGAGGAAACTTAAGAAGTTTCTTGTTCTAGTCAGGAGCAGGGAAATGGAAATTAATTTGTCTATGACGTTGTCAATATACTGTAGATATGATATTCAGACTTGTTGATATTCAGATTGTTGATATTCAGACTTGTTGATATTCAGATTGTTGATATTCAGATTGTTGATATTCAGATTGTTGATATTCAGATTGTTGATATTCAGACTTGTTGATATTCAGACTTGTTGAGGAGATTGAGGGTGACCATCCAACTCTATAGATGGTGTTTAATGAGACACGATGGTGAAACGATGCTTGTTTTCTCCTTTCCATCGATGGGCAGCTGTCCAAGCCAGCTCCCTACTGCTTTGTTGGCGTGTCAAACATGCCCCAGCATAGACATGACGACTCACCGCCTGGGCTGTGAGAAAAAGCCTTGTTTGGTCGTGCTCTGGTGAATTCAGGTATGTTATTTTCCTAATAGAATCACTGTCTGGATGTGATTGTTACTATGGTGGTGGACGAGAACAAGCACGAAGTCCCACCTGGTTGAGTTGGAGGTGTAACTTGCAACAGAGCCTTTGTCTCGTCAACCAAAATCAAGCAATGTCAATTTGTTCACGACAGCAATGTCTGGTTGCCCACTCAGGTATTGGGTGTTGAATGAAAGTCATCCTTGCTAAGTGGACACACATGCTGGTGTTATCTGATCTGAGATAAGCAGGTCCAGACGTTTCATCTCCCTCATTTTGTCTGATTGTGCAATAAGCACAATCTCCTTAGCTGTGTTGTGAGTTGGGAATACGAGATGTTGGGAATACGAAAACAAAACAAGAGTCTGTAGAAGCATAGCTAGCTTTCAGCCAACAACCAAAAGACCCGATTAAATCAAATCAAATCAAATTGTATTTGTCACGTGCTGAATACAACAGGTGTAGACCTTAAAATGAAATTCTTACTTACAAGTCCTTAACCAACAATGTAGTTTTAACAAAATACCCCCAAAAAGTAAGAGATAAGAATAAAAATAATTAAAGCGCAGCAGTAAATAACAATAGCGAGACGATATACAGGGGTACCGGTACAGACTCAATGTGCTAGGGCACCGGTGTCTAGGTAATTGAGGTAATATGTACATGTAGGTAGAGTTATTAAAGTGACTATTTATAGATAATAACAGAGAGTAGCAGCAGCATAAAAATGGGGGGCAATACAAATAGTCTGGGTAGCCATTTGATTAGAGGTTCAGCAGTCTTATGGCTTGGGGGTAGAACCTGTTTAGAAGCTTCTTGGACCTAGACTTGGCGCTCTGGTACCGCTTGCCATGTAGTAGTAGAGAGAACAGTCTATGACTAGGGTGGCTGGAGTTTTTGACAATTTTTAGGGCCTTCCTCTGACACCATCTGGTATAGGGGTCCTGGATGGCAGGAAGCTTGGCCCCAGTGATGTACTGGACTGTACGCACTACCCTCTGTAGTGCCTTGTGGTCGGAGGCCAAGCAGTTGCCATATCAGGCAGTGATGCAACCCGTCAGGATGATCTCGATGGTGCAGCTGTAAAATCTTTTGAGGATCTGAGGACACATGCCAAACCTTTTCAGTCTCCTGAGGTAGAATAGGTTTTGTCGTGCCCTCTTCACGACTGTCTAGGTGTGCTTGTACCATGTTATTCTGTTAGTGATGTGGACGCAGAGGAACTTGAAGCTCTCAACCTGCTCCACTGCAGCCACGTCGATGAGAATGGGGGCGTGCTCGGTTCTCCTTTTCCTGTAGTCCACAATCATCTCCTTTGACTTGATCACGTTGAGGGAGAGGTTGTTGTCTTTGCACCACACGGTCAGGTCTCTAACCTCCTCTCTATAGACTGTTTCATCGTTGTCGGTGTTGCGTCATCGATAAACTTAATGATGGTGTTGGAGTCGTGCCTGGCCGTGCAGTCATGAGTGAACAGGGAGTACAGGGGGGGACTGAGCATGCACCCCTGAGGGGCCCCCGTGTTGAGGATCAGCGCGGCGGATGTGTTGTTACCTACCCTTACCACCTGGGGGCGGCCCATCAGGTAGTCCAGGATCCAGTTGCAGAGGGAGGTGTTTAGTCCCAGGGTCTTTAGCTTAGTGATGAGCTTTGAGGGCACTATGGTGTTGAACGCTGAGCTGTAGTCAGTGAATTGCATTCTCACATAGGTGTTCCTTTTGTCCAGGTGGAAAAGGGCAGTGTGGAGTGTAATAGAGATTGCATCATCTGTGGATCTGTTGGCGCGGTATGCAAATTGGAATGAGTCTAGGGTTTCTGGGATAATGGTGTGGATGTGAGCCAAGACCAGCCTTTCAAAGCATTTTGTGGCTACAGACGTGAGTGCTCCAGGTCGGTTGTCATTCAGACAGGTTACCTTGGTGTTCATGGGCACAGGGACTATGGTGGTCTGCTTGAAACATGTTGGTATTACAGACTCAGACAGGGAGAGGTTGAAAATGTCAGTGAAGACACTTGCCAGTTGGTCAGCGCATGCTCGGAGTACACGTCCTGGTAATCCGTCTGGCCCTGCGGCCTTGTGAATGTTGACCTGTTTTCTTCACTTGACCACTTTTTTATAGACCGAGTGATTGGTGCTTCCTGCTTTAGTTTTTGCTTGTAAGCAGGAATCAGGAGGATAGAATTATGGTCAGATTTGCCAAATGTGTCTTACCAGAGGCTGCTGGTCTATCCTGCCGATAATGTATAACCCGTCAGCTGTTATTAATGTCGTCGTTCAGCTACGATTCTGTCAAACATAAGATATTACAGTTTTTAATGTCCCGTTGGTATACGTGCTTTCAGTTCATCCCATTTATTTTCCAGCGATGAAACATTAGCTCGCAGGACAGATGGCAAAGGCAGATTAGCCACTCATCAACCAGATCCTCACAAGGCACCCCGATCTCTTTCCGCGAAATCTCACTTTCTTTCTCCTGCGAATGACTGGGATGAGGGTCCATTCGGGTGGCTGGAGTAAATCCCTTTCGTCCGACTCATTAAAGAAAATTATTCGTCCAATTCAAGGTGAGTAATCGCTGTTCTGATGTCCAGAAGCTCTTTTCGGTCATAAGAGACTGTAGCAGCAACATTATGTAGAAAACAAGTTACGAACAACGTGAAATAACAAACAAAATAGCACGGTTGGTTAAGAGACAATAAAATAGCAGCCATCCTCGCCGGCGCCATGATACCATCTCAATCAGTCTCTACCATCGCCCATCTCCCATGATACCATCTCAATCAGTCTCTACCATCTCCCATCTCCCATGATACCATCTCAATCAGTCTCTACCATCTCCCATCTCCCATGATACCATCTCAATCAGTCTCTACCATCTCCCATCTCCCATGATACCATCTCAATCAGTCTCTACCATCTCCCATCTCCCATGATACCATCTCAATCAGTCTCTACCATCTCCCATCTCCCATGATACCATCTCAATCATCTCTACCATCATCTCCCATGATACCATCTCAATCAGTCTCTACCATCTCCCATCTCCCATGATACCATCTCAATCAGTCTCTACCATCTCCCATGATGCCATCTCTCCCACCATCTCCCATCTCCCATGATACCATCTCAATCAGTCTCTACCATCTCCCATCTCCCATGATACCATCTCAATCAGTCTCTACCATCTCCCATCTCCCATGATACCATCTCAATCAGTCTCTACCATCTCCCATCTCCCATGATACCATCTCAATCAGTCTCTACCATCGCCCATCTCCCATGATACCATCTCAATCAGTCTCTACCATCTCCCGTTTTCTCATTCATTTGATTAGATCATGTGGGTTCTGGTTTGTAATTTCACTTCAAGATAAGGTGTGAGGAGTGGAGGTAAGAATAATGGATAAATCCACCCTGACAAAGTCAGTGAGGATGATATTGAAGGAAAAGAGAGTGAAGGATGAGGAGGAGAGCAAGGGCAGAAGAAGAGAGAGGACAGTTCCCTGTGTTCTGATTCGAGGACCATATGTACCCCGATTTGACCTTTGGCCTTTCAACATGTCCGGCTAGAATAGGGCTCTTGTGTTGAAGAAAAACACAGGTGGGCTTCTAAGCACACATAGTCTCCACTGGTTCAGTATGTCATAGGCTGTTGTTGGAACTCAAAACCCAATTAAAATCAATGACCAATATCCTAAACAAAGTTGACTGGTTAATAATTAAGTTGACCCACCGCTCAGGTAAATCACATCCCAATACGGCTATGCGATATCTATTAGGGGGCTCATGTTAACTCAGCATGGTTTCTTTTGGTCACGTGCACAGCTGGTGCAGAGCACAGCTCCAGTTAGTATGGTCTAATGTGTTATCCAGTTGACTCGGATGACTGTATCAACAAGACCTGTTTCCTCTGCCCGTACGATGAATTAGGGTGACCCCCCCTTCGCCAGCAACCCCCTTCGCCAGCAGTCCCCACCGGAGAGTCGTCACGGTTCCCAAAACAAGGTTCTAAAATATGTCCAGCTTCAACAGATGATACAACCTTCCTGTAATTTTAATGTCTACCTAGCAAGAGAAAGCAGAGAAGAGAGAGATGGATTGATAGGGAAAACATTTAGGGTCACTCTTGAAGGCTGGAGCGACGTACTGCTGGCTTTTGGCCCAGTGTTTGCCTTTGGTCCGGAGGAGCTTCTGCTCTCCTCCTCAAAAAGCTCTGGGATCTCAGGAGCTCTATCTTGCTTACTTTCTCTCTCTCTCTTTCTCACTCTCTCTCTCTCTCCTTATCTCTCTCTCTGGAGGCAAAGTATAACAAATAAACAAACATACAGTAGGCCCCGTGAGAGAGCTAGAGAAAGAGAGAGAAGGAGAGAGAGAGAGAGAGAGCTGTTCCTGGCTGAGAAGCGATATCTGGAGCTCCAGGTGGGTCCTGAGGTCCTGATTCCACTCCAGCAGCAGGCGGGAGAACAGAGAATGGAGAAGAGAGGAGACACATGATAGGAGGGAAAAGAGAGGCTGGAGAACAGAGAATGGAGAAGAGAGGAGGCACAGGATAGGAGGGAAAGGAGAGGCTGGAGAACAGAGAATGGAGAAGAGAGGAGGCACAGGATAGGAGGAAAAGAGAGGCTGGAGAACAGAGAATGGAGAAGAGAGGAGGCACAGGATAGGAGGGAAAGGAGAGGCTGGAGAACAGAGAATGGAGAAGAGAGGAGGCACAGGATAGGAGGGAAAAGAGAGGCTGGAGAACAGAGAATGGAGAAGAGAGGAGGCACAGGATAGGAGGGAAAAGAGAGGCTGGAGTACAGAGAATGGAGAAGAGAGGAGGCACAGGATAGGAGGGAATGGAGAGTCTGGAGTACAGAGAATGGAGAAGAGAGGAGGCACAGGATAGGAGGGAAAAGAGAGGCTGGAGAACAGAGAATGGAGAAGAGAGGAGGCACAGGATAGGAGGGAAAGGAGAGTCTGGAGAACAGAGAATGGAGAAGAGAGGAGGCACAGGATAGGAGGGAAAGGAGAGTCTGGAGAACAGAGAATGGAGGATAGGAGGGAAAGGGAGGCTGGAGAACAGGAATAGGAGGCACAGGATAGGGAAAAGAGAGGCTGGAGAACAGAGAATGGAGAAGAGAGGAGGCACAGGATAGGAGGGAAAGAGAGGCTGGAGTACAGAGAATGGAGAAGAGAGGAGGCACAGGATAGGAGGGAAAGGAGAGTCTGGAGAACAGAGAATGGAGAAGAGAGGAGGCACAGGATAGGAGGGAAAGGAGAGTCTGGAGAACAGAGAATGGAGAAGAGAGGAGGCACAGGATAGGAGGGAAAGGAGAGTCTGGAGAACAGAGAATGGAGAAGAGAGGAGGCACAGGATAGGAGGGAAAGGAGAGTCTGGAGTACAGAGAATGGAGAAGAGAGGAGGCACAGGATAGGAGGGAAAAGAGAGGCTGGAGTACAGAGAATGGAGAAGAGAGGAGGCACAGGATAGGAGGGAAAGGAGAGTCTGGAGAACAGAGAATGGAGAAGAGAGGAGGCACAGGATAGGAGGGGAAAGGAGAGGCTGGAGAACAGAGAATGGAGAAGAGAGGAGGCACAGGATAGGATGAAAAAGAGAGGGTTTGAGAACAGAGAATGGAGAAGAGAGGAGGAGGATAGGAGGGAAAGAGATGGAGAACAGAGAATGGAGAAGAAAGGAGGAGGATAGGAGGGAAAGGAGAGTCTGGAGAACAGAGAATGGAGAAGAGAGGAGGCACAGGATAGGAGGGGAAAGAGAGGCTGGAGAACAGAGAATGGAGAAGAGAGGAGGCACAGGATAGGAGGAAAGGAGAGGGTGGAGAACAGAGAATGGAGAAGAAAGGAGGCACAGGATAGGAGGGAAAGGAGAGTCTGGAGAACAGAGAATGGAGAAGAGAGGAGGCACAGGATAGGAGGGGAGAGAGGCTGGAGAACAGAGAATGGAGAAGAGAGGAGGCACAGGAAAGGAGTAAAAAGAGAGTCTGGAGAACAGAAGAGGCAAACGTGCAGCAGAGAGGTTAGAGGAGAGAGGTTAGAGGACAGAGGTTCGAGGAGAGAGGAGAGAGGTTAGAGAGAGGAGAGAGTTGGAGGAGAGAGGTTAGAGAGAGAAGACAGGTTGGAGGAGAGAGGTTAGAGGAGAGGAGGATTAGAGGAGAGAGGACAGAGATGGAGGAGAGAGGTTAGAGGAGAGAGGTTAGAGGAGAGGGATTAGAGGAGAGTGTTTAGAGAGGAGGTTAGAGGAGAAGGAGAGTGTTTAGAGATTAGAGGAGATAGGAGAGAGGTTTGAGGAGATAGGAGAGAGGTTAGAGGAGAGAGTTTAGAGATTAGAGGAGGCACAGGATAGGAGGGGAAAGAGAGGCTGGAGAACAGAGAATGGAGAAGAGAGGAGGACAGGAAAGGAGTAAAAAGAGGTTAGCAAACGTGCAGCAGAGAGGTTAGAGGAGAGAGGTGGAGGACAGAGGAGAGAGGAGAGAGGTTAGAGAGAGGAGATAATTGGAGGAGAGAGGTTAGAGAGAGAAGACAGGTTGGAGGAGAGAGGTTAGAGAGAGGAGAGAGGTTAGAGGAGAGAGGTTTAGGAGAGGGGTTAGAGGAGGAGGACAGGATGGAGGAGAGAGGTTAGAGGAGATTAGAGGAGAGGGTTAGAGGGAGATTTAGGAGGAGGAGGTTAGAGGACAAAGGAGAGTGTTTAGAGGTTAGAGGAGATAGGAGAGAGGTTGAGGAGAGGAGAGGTTAGGAGAGAGTTTGGAGGAGATAGGAGAGAGGTTAGAGGAGATAGGAGAGAGGTTAGAGGAGATAGGAGAGAGGTTAGAGGAGAGAGTTTAGAGGTTAGAGGAGATAGGAGAGAGGTTAGAGGAGATAGGAGAGAGTTAGAGGAGATAGGAGAGAGGTTTAGGGGAGAGGTTAGAGGAGATAGGAGAGAGGTTAGGAGGAGTTTAGAGATTAGAGGAGATAGGAGAGAGGTTAGAGGAGAGATGAGGAGTTTAGAGATTAGAGGAGATAGGAGAGAGATTAGAGGAGATAGGAGGAGGTTAGAGGAGATAGGAGAGAGGAGGTTAGAGGGAGAGATTAGAGGAGATAGGAGAGATGTTGGAGGAGACATGAGAGAGGTTAGATAGGAGAGAGGTTAGAGGAGATAGGAGAGAGGTTGGATGAGATAGGAGAGAGGATTAGAGGAGATAGGAGAGAGGTTAGAGGAGATAGGAGAGAGTTTAGAGGAGATAGAGAGAGATTAGAGGAGATAGGAGAGAAGTTAGAGGAGAGAGGTTAGAGGAGATAGGAGAGAGGTTAGAGGAGAGAGGAGAGAGGTTAGAGGAGATAGGAGAGAGGTTGGAGGAGATAGGAGGTTGGAGGAGATAGGAGAGGGGTTAGGGTAGATAGGAGAGAGGTTAGAGGAGATAGGAGAGAGGTTAGAGGAGATAGGAGAGAGTTTAGAGGAGATAGGAGAGAGGTTAGAGGAGATAGCAGAGAGGTTAGAGGAGATAGGAGAGAGATTAGAGGAGATAGGAGAAAGGTTAGAGGAGAGAGGTTAGAGGAGAGAGATTAGAGGAGATAGGAGAGAGGTTGGAGAGAGGAGATAGGAGAGACGTTAGAGGAGAGAGGTTAGAGGAGATAGGAGAGAGGTTAGAGGGGAGAGATTAGAGGAGATAGGAGAGAGGTTAGAGGAGGGAGATTAGAGGAGAGAGGTTAGAGGAGATAGGAGAGAGGTTAGAGGAGAGAGATTAGATGAGATAGGAGAGAGGTTAGAGGAGAGAGATTAGAGGAGATAGGAGAGGGGTTAGAGGAGATAGGAGAGAGGTTAGAGGAGAGAGCTTAGAGGAGATAGGAGAGAGGTTAGAGGAGAGAGGTCAGAGGAGATAATTGAAAGGAAGAAAGGGAAGAGCAGTGAAGGAGAGGAGATGAGAGAGAATAGAGTGAGGAGAAAAGAAAAGATGCGGCGACAAGAGATCGGCACATGGGAGCTATCAGTACTATCCTCCACCCTCTCTCTAACAGAACAGAGTTGGGAGTCAGTCAAGGAGTAAACCCCCCTCCCCCCAACAAATGGGAGCTATCTTCAGTAACAAACCAACACCCACATGGGAGCTATCTGTCAACTATCCTCCACCCCTCCTAACCCCCCCCCACATGGGAGCTATCTGTCAACTATCCTCCACCCTCTCTCTAACCCCCAACACCCACATGGGAGCTAGCTGTCAACTATCCCCCACCCTCTCTCTAACCCCCTCCCCCCAACACCCACATGGGAGCTATCTGTCAACTATCCTCCACCCTCTCTCTAACCCCCCTCACCCCCAACACCCACATGGGAGCTATCTGTCAACTATCCTCCACCCTCTCTCTAACCCCCCCCCCCAACACCACATGGGAGCTATCTGTCTATCCTCCACCCTATCCTCCATCTGTCAACTATCCTCTCTAACCCCCCTCCCCCCAACACCCACATGGGAGCTATCTGTCAACTATCCTCCACCTCTCTCTAACCCCCCCCCCCCAACACCCACATGGGAGCTATCTGTCAACTATCCTCCACCCTCTCTCTAACCCCCCCACATGGGAGCTATCTGTCAACTATCCTCCACCCTCTCTCTAACCCCCTGGGAGCTATCTGTCAACTATCCTCCACCCTCTCTCTAACCCCCCTCGCCCCCAACACCCACATGGGAGCTATCTGTCAACTATCCTCCACCCTCTCTCTAACCCCCCCCCCAACACCCACACATTCTCTCCTCAACCCAAGAACCACTCTAGGACAGAACTCTGCCAAGTACCGAGCCACTCAGAGTGTAAAGTGAGTGCTTGGCACATCCAACCAGCCAAGGACTGGATTACTGCATGAGAAAACTATGTGAGTTGCTGCCTGCATAATGACCACCAGGGCAGGCAGCATTCGCACAGACGCTGCTCTTTACGATGATGTATCCTGCAGAAAATGTGGGAGCCCCTGGCCTTGACCTCGCCAAAATAAAGGAGCCGTAATAGTGTTGTGTGTACATGGTGTTACCACGTCGTAAATTTGAACCTTCCCTGCTGTGTGCTGGCCTGTGTGACGTCGCCGCGCCGTGCAGCTCGACAGTGACACACACTGCTGAGGTTGTCATCGGTTGTCTTACTTGACTGGAATGGTGTGAAGATGTGGCTTTGTTCACTCAGTTTGCCGTCTCCTCCCTCTTTTCCCATCTGCTTGTCCCACATCCTTCTCCTTTATCTCGATCTTATTCCCACTCATTTCTCTCCTTCTTTCTTTCAATGGTGGGTTCAAGTCCATTGTGGTGGAACGGTTTCCACCCCTTACTCAACACCACTGACCCCGGTAGCACTTCCTGTCTGTGACTCATATTAACTCACAGAGGTCAAAGTTCATACCACTGGACAGATGTCACAGTAAACCTAACCTGTAAACCAGACTCTACCTCTCACTTCCTTTCCCTCTCCCTCCTTCTCTCTCTCACACTCTCTACCTCTTTCTCCCTCTTTCTCTCTCTCCCTCTCTCTCACTCCCCCTCCCTCTCTCTCCCCATATCTATTTCTCTCCCCATCTCTCTCTCCCTCTCTCTCCATCTCTCTCTCTTGCTCTCCCCCTCCCTCTCTCTCTCTCCCCCTCCCTCTCGCGCTCCCCCTCCCTCTCCCCATCTCTCTTTCTCTCTCCCTCTCCCAATCTCTCGCTCTCCCCCTCCCCATCTCTCCCTCTCTCTCTCTCCCCCCTCCCTCTCTCCCTCTCTCTCTCCGTATACAGTTCCTACCAGTAAAATGGAAAACCGCCGCTCTCCCAGGTTTCCTGGGTGATGGATGCAGCCTGGGCATGGTGCCCATGGAGGTACCTGCCCTCTGGGGAGGAATCCTTTTTCAAATCCCCTCCTTTCTCCTCTCATTCCCGTTCTCCCTGGGAGCCTCAGAGCCACACATAGGACCTGTTGTGTCACTCAAATACAGGCGATGCTGTGCTAGCTCAAACAGTGCCGACTGAGGGGAGAACTGAATAGGTAGGGAAAATGAGAGACTGAGAAAAAGAGTGAGAGAAAGAGAGATAAATATATTACATAGAAGAGAGAAAGAAAGAATACCTAAGGAGAGGAAAACAGCTGAAATGCAGAGAGAGAAACAGAGACAAAGAGAGAGAGAGACAGAGACAGACAGAGAGAGAGAGTCCCTCCCTCCTTCTCTGGAGTGGCGCGTGGCGGATGGTCATCACAAGATTCCAACCTCACACAAAGGAAGCCCACTGTGGCCCACTGGGTCTATTTTTAGCTGCACCAGTGCATTCTGGTCCAGGTGGAGGTGTATTAAGTAAGCTGGCTGAGCTCAGGCTGTAATCAGTGGGCCTCAGCTTTCACACACACACACACACACACACACACACACACACACACACACACACACACACACACACACACACACACACACACGCTCTGACACTAGATGAATGAGCACTGTTTTTAGCCAAGCACACTGACTCTCTTTCACCATACATAAACCCTGTTGAAAATAGTTTTTTTTTACCTCAACTGGAGGCCTCTCTCATTGGATAGTATACACGGCAAAGGTACGCTACTACCGTAAAGATAACACAGGTCTGTGAGTGTGTGTGAGTGTGTTGTGAGTGTGTTAGTATGAGTGTGTGTGTGTGTTAGTATGAGTGTGTGTTAGTATGAGTGTGAGTGTGTGTTAGTATGAGTGTGTGTTAGTGTGAGTTAGTATGAGTGTGTGTTAGTATGAGTGTGAGTTAGTATGAGTGTGAGTTGTGAGTGTGAGTTAGTATGAGTGTGTGTTAGTGTGAGTGTGTGTTAGTATGAGTGTGTGTTAGTACGAGTGTGTGTTAGTATGAGTGTGAGTTAGTATGAGTGTGTGTTAGTACGAGTGTGTGTTAGTATGAGTGTGAGTTAGTATGAGTGTGTGTGTTAGTATGAGTGTGTGTTAGTGTGAGTAAGTATGAGTGTGTGTTAGTATGAGTGTGTGTGTTAGTATGAGTGTGTGTTAGTGTGAGTTAGTATGAGTGTGTGTTAGTATGAGTGTGTGTTAGTATGAGTGTGAGTTAGTATGATTGTGTGTTAGTGTGAGTTAGTATGAGCGTGTGTTAGTATGAGTGTGTGTTAGTATGAGTGTGAGTTAGTATGAGTGTGAGTGTGTGTTAGTTAGTATGAGTGTGAGTGTGTGTGTGTTAGTATGCGTGTGTGTTAGTGTGAGTTAGTA
Organism: Oncorhynchus masou masou; assembly: GCF_036934945.1. Lineage (NCBI taxonomy): Eukaryota > Metazoa > Chordata > Actinopteri > Salmoniformes > Salmonidae > Oncorhynchus > Oncorhynchus masou. The sequence continues at coordinate 54,662,955 of NC_088238.1, forward strand.
TGAGTGTGTGTTAGTATGAGTTAGTGTGTGAGTTAGTATGCGTGTATGAGTGTGTGTTAGTGTGTGTTAGTTAGTGTTGTATGAGTGTGTGTTAGTGTGAGTTAGTATGAGTGTGTGTTAGTATGCGTGAGTGTGTTAGTGAGTGTGTGAGTTAGTATGAGTGTGTGTTAGTATGAGTGTGAGTTAGTATGAGTGTGTGTTAGTATGAGTGTGAGTTAGTATGCGTGTGTGTTAGTGTGAGTTAGTATGAGTGTGTGTTAGTATGCGTGTGTGTTAGTGTGAGTTAGTATGAGTGTGTGTTCGTATGAGTGTGAGTTAGTATGAGTGTGTGTTAGTATGAGTGTGAGTTAGTATGAGTGTGAGTTAGTATGAGTGTGTGAGTGTTGGTATGAGTGTGTGTTAGTATGAGTGTGTGTTAGTGTGAGTTAGTATGAGTGTGTGTTAGTATGAGTGTGAGTTAGTATGAGTGTGTGAGTGTTAGTATGAGTGTGTGTGTGTGTTAGTATGAGTGTGTTTTAGTATGAGTGTGAGTTAGTATGAGTGTGTGTTAGTATGAGTGTGTGAGTGTTGGTATGAGTGTGTGTGTGTGTGTTAGTATGAGTGTGTGTTAGTGTGTGTGTGTGGCCGGCCCCTGGGCATGATTGATCTGAGGGCATGTGTCTCTGATGTGTCTGACAGACTGAGCTGATGCTAAACAAGACATTATAATGTATATAAACACCATCTCATACAGTGGTCTCCTGAACAGTATTATGGCATTATTTTACCAGTATGAACTATGTCTGGAGTTGGACACATAAACTTCTCCAGTACATATGTATATAAATATGTGTTTGTCATGAGTCGTCAACAGATTCATGGGCTCAGCATCTGGCTAACCGACCATACGGATCGGGTATTATGGGAAATGGGCCCCGGGTGGAGGAAAGCTTTCTGGTGATAAGGCTGAGGGAGAGAGGGAGAAAGAGAGAAAGAGAGAGAGAGAGAGAGAGAGAGAGAAAGAGAGAGGGAGACAGAGAGACAGAGAGAGATGCTGGATCTTAAACACCACTATAACCCCTTGGCAGGTCTAAAACCCATCGCTTCATGGTTACCAACAGCCGCCATCTCCTTCCACAACAGAGACAGTGGGTTTCAGCGGCTGTGAACTATGGGAAAAAATGTGCTAGTGTCTCTATAAACCCGGCAGGCCTCTCCACAGCAGAGCTTCAGATAGACAGTGAGCCATGGCCAGCTGCCCTCTGACTGGTCCTGTATGACAACACACAGCTGTGCCGCGGTGCACAGTGACAAGAAAGGCGAGGTGGAGACATAACATGGCCTGGCCCAGGAGACGGTCTGGAACCATCGGCTGCAAGTGGAGGAGTATCACTGGGGAAGACAGTGTGGGACGGAACCTGAGTAGACAGTGGAGAGAAAGGCTTTGTTTGAAAAGGAGAGACCTTATATGACATTAACAGTCCGCCACTGGATCGTATGTAGTGGCCATTAATCAGAGGACACACAAACAGGGCTATTGGCCTGGCAAACATCCTGTGTGTGTGTGTGTGTGTGTGTTAAACTCCAGTTGTTGCTAGGGAACACAGGCAAAGTGCCAGGAGGGTAAGTGTACAAGTCCATCACTAAAGTGAGTTACCTCTCTCTCTCTGTCTCTCTCACCCTCCATCTCTCTCTGTCTCTCACTCCCTCCATCTCTCTCTCACTCCTTCCATCTCTCTCTCTCTCTCTCTCTCCCCAGTGGGTCTCTCTCTATCTCTCACTCCCTCCATCTCTCTCTCTCTCTCCCCAGTGGGTCTCTCTCTGTCTCTCACTCCCTCCATCTCTCTCTCTCACTCTCTCCCCAGTGGGTCTCTCTGTCTCTCACTCCCTCCCTCCCTCCCTCCATCTCTCTCTCTCTCACTCTCTCCCCAGTGGGTCTCTCTGTGTCTCTCTCTCACTCACTCCCTCCATCTCTCTCTCACTCCCTCCCTCTCTCTCTCTCTCTCTCTCTCACTCCCTCCATCTCTCTCTCTCACTCTCTCCCCAGTGGGTCTCTCTCTATCTCTCACTCCCTCCATCTCTCTTTCTCTCTCTCCCCAGTGGGTCTCTCTCTGTCTCTCACTCCCTCCATCTCTCTCTCTCTCACTCTCTCCCCAGTGGGTCTCTCTCTGTCTCTCACTCCTTCCATCTCTCTCTGTCTCTCACTCCCTCCCTCCATCTCTCTCTCTCTCTCCCCAGTGGGTCTCTCTCTGTCTCTCACTCCCTCCATCTCTCTCTCTCTCCCTCCCTCCATCTCTCTCTCTCTCGCACTCTCTCTGTCTTTCTCTCCCTCCCTCTCTCTCTCCCTCTCTCCATCTGTCCCTCTTTCTCTCTCTCCCTCCATCTCTCTCTCTCTCCCTCTCTCCCCCTCTCCCTCCATCTCTCTCTCACTCCCTCCATCTCTCTCTCACTCCCTCCATCTCTGGAATTTGCTACAAACACTTGACGGCATATAATCAGCACACAAACCTAACACCTCACACAGCATTTGTAGCTGGGATTTTTATGTTTTTTTGATTGACAGATTTTTGGTGTTACCACACATTAACACACATATTCAGCAGCGAAACTTGATATACAGTAAACAAAAATATAAACACAACATGCAACTATTTCAAAGATTTTACTGACTCACAGTTCATATAAGGATATATATCAATTGAAATGAATTCATTAGGCCTTAATCTATGGATTTCACATGACTGTTGGTCACTCCTTTGCATAGAGTAGATCAGACTGTTGATTGTGGCCTGTGGAATGGTGTCCCAGTCCTCTAAAATGGCTGTGCGAAGTTGCCGGATATTGGAACACGCTGTTGTAAGACATCGATCCAGAGCATCCCAAACATGCTCAACGGGGGACATGTCTGGTGAGTATGCAGGCCATGGAAGAACTGGGACATTTTCTGCTTCCATGAATTGTGTACAGATCCTTGCGACATGGGGCTGTGCATTATCAAATCAAATCAAATTTATTTATATAGCCCTTCGTACATCAGCTGATATCTCAAAGTGCTGTACAGAAACCCAGCCTAAAACCCCAAACAGCAAGCAATTCAGGTGTAGAAGCACAGTGGTTAGGAAAAACTCCCTAGAAAGGCCAAAACCTAGGAAGAAACCTAGAGAGGAACCAGGCTATGTGGGGTGGCCAGTCCTCTTCTGGCTGTGCCGGGTAGAGATTTTAACAGAACATGGCAAAGATGTTCAAATGTTCATAAATGACCAGCATGGTCGAATAATAATAAGGCAGAACAGTTGAAACTGGTGCAGCAGCACGGCCAGGTGGACTGGGGACAGCAAGGAGTCATCATGTCAGGTAGTCCTGGGGCATGGTCCTAGGGCTCAGGTCCTCCGAGAGAGAGAAAGAAAGAGAATTAGAGAGAGCATATGTGGGGTGGCCATTCCTCTTCCGGCTGTGCCGGGTGGAGATTATAACAGAACATGGCCAAGATGTTCAAATGTTCATAAATGACCAGCATATTTGAATAATAATTAGGCAGAACAGTTGAAATGGAGCAGCAGCACGGCCAGGTGGACTGGGGACAGCAAGGAGTCATCATGTCAGGTAGTCCTGGGGCATGGTCCTAGGGCTCAGGTCCTCCGAGAGAGAGGAGAGAATTAGAGAATGCACACTTAGATTCACACAGGACACCGAATTGGACAGGAGAAGTACTCCAGATATAACAAACTGACTCCAGCCCCCCGACACATAAAATACTGCAGCATAAATACTGGAGGCTGAGACAGGAGGGGTCAGGAGACACTGTGGCCCCATCTGAGGACACCCCTGGACAGGGCCAAACAGGAAGGATATAACCCCACCCACTTTGCCAAAGCACAGCCCCCCCACCACTAGAGGGATATCTTCAACCACCAACTTACCATCCTGAGACAAAGCTGAGTATAGCCCGCAAAGATCTCCGCCATGGCACAACCCAAGGGGGGGCGCCAACCCAGACAGGATGACCACATCAGTGAATCAACCCACTCAGGTGACGCACCCCTTCAGCATTATCATGCTGAAACATGAGGTGATGGAGGTGGATGAATGGCACGACAATGGGCCTCAGGATCTCCGCAGTGTTTCTATGCATTAAAATCAATAAAATGCATTTTTTTAAATACAATTTTATTTAACCTTTATTTAACTATTTAACAGTTTAGAAAAAATTCTTATTTACAATGATGGCCTACAATTGTGTTAATTGTCTGTAGTTTATGCCTGCCCATACCATAACCCCACCACTCACCCACACACACCGTTTGCCATCTGCCAGGTACAGTTGAAACCGGGATTCATCCGTGAAGAGCTTCTCCAGCATGCCAGTGGCCATCGAAGGTGAGCATTTGCCCACTGAAGTCGGTTATGACACCGAACTGCAGTCAGGCCAAGACCCTGGTGAGGATGACGAGATGTGCTTCCCTGAGACGGTTTCTGACAGTTTGTGCAGAAATGATTTGGTTGTTCAAACCCACAGTTCCATCAGCTGTCCAGGTGGCTGGTCTCAGACGATTCCGCAGGTGAAGAAGCCGGATGTGGAGGTCCTGGGCTGGCGTGGTTACACGTGGTCTGCAGTTGGGAGGCCTATTGGACATACTGTCAAATTCTATAAAACAACGTTTGAGGCAGCTGATGGTAGAGAAATGACCGTTCAATTATCTGGCAACCGCTCTAGTAGACATACCAGTAGTCAGCATGCCAGTTGCACACTTAATTATCTGGCAACCGCTCTAGTAGACATACCAGTAGTCAGCATGCCAGTTACACACACAATTATCTGGTAACCGCTCTAGTAGACATACCAGTAGTCAGCATGCCAGTTGCACACACAATTATCTGGTAACTGCTCTCGTAGACATACCAGTAGTCAGCATGCCAGTTGCACACACAATTATCTGGCAACCTGTCTAGTAGACATACCAGTAGTCAGTATGCCAGTTGCACACACAATTATCTGGCAACCGCTCTAGTAGACATACCAGTAGTCAGCATGCCAGTTGCACACACAATTATCTGGCAACCGCTCCAGTAGACATACCAGTAGTCAGCATGCCAGTTGCACACACAATTATCTGGCAACCGCTCTAGTAGACATACCAGTAGTCAGCATGCCAGTTGCACACACAATTATCTGGCAACCGCTCTAGTAGACATACCAGTAGTCAGCATGCCAGTTGCACACACAATTATCTGGCAACCGCTCCAGTAGACATACCAGTAGTCAGCATGCCAGTTGCACACACAATTATCTGGCAACCGCTCTAGTAGACATACCAGTAGTCAGCATGCCAGTTGCACACACAATTATCTGGCAACCGCTCTAGTAGACATACCAGTAGTCAGCATGCCAGTTGCACACACAATTATCTGGCAACCGCTCCAGTAGACATACCAGTAGTCAGCATGCCAGTTGCACACACAATTATCTGGCAACCGCTCCAGTAGACATACCAGTAGTCAGCATGCCAGTTGCACACACAATTATCTGGCAACCGCTCTAGTAGACATACCAGTAGTCAGCATGCCAGTTGCACACACAATTATCTGGCAACCGCTCTAGTAGACATACCAGTAGTCAGCATGCCAGTTGCACACACAATTATCTGGCAACCGCTCCAGTAGACATACCAGTAGTCAGCATGCCAGTTGCACACACAATTATCTGGCAACCGCTCCAGTAGACATACCAGTAGTCAGCATGCCAGTTGCACACACAATTATCTGGCAACCGCTCCAGTAGACATACCAGTAGTCAGCATGCCAGTTGCACACACAATTATCTGGCAACCGCTCCAGTAGACATACCAGTAGTCAGCATGCCAGTTGCACACTCCCTCAAAACTTGAGACATCTGTAGCAAATTTTAGAGTGTCTTTTTATTGTCCCCAGCTTCTTGATATGCCATACCTGTCAGATGGATGGATTACAGTTGAAGTCGGAAGTTTACATACACCTTAGCCAAATACATTTAAAGTCAGTTTTTCACAATTCCTGACATTTAATCCTAGTAAAAATTCCCTGTCTTAGGTCAGTTAGGATCACCACTTTATTTTAAGAATGTGAAATGTCAGAATAGTAGTAGAGAGAATGATTTATTTCAGCTTTTATTTCTTTCATCATATTTCCAGTGGGTCAGACGTTTACATACACTCAATTAGTATTTGGTAGCATTGCCTTTAAATTGTTTAACTTGGGTCAAATGTTTCGGGTAGCCTTCCACAAGCTTCCCACAATAAGTTGGGTGAATGTTGGCCCATTCCTCCTGACAGAGCTGGTGTAACTGAGTCAGGTTTGTAGGCCTCCTTGCTCGCACACTCTTTTTCAGTTCTGCCCACACATTTTCTATAGGATTGAGGTCAGGGCTTTGTGATGGCCACTCCAATACCTTGACTTTGTTGACCTTAAGCCATTTTGCCACAACTTTGGAAGTATGCTTGGGGTCATTGTCCATTTTGAATACCCATTTGCGACCAAGCTTTAACTTCCCGACTGATGTCTTGAGATGTTGCTTCAATATATCTACATAATTGTCATTCCTCATGATGGCATCTATTTTGTGAAGTGCTCCAGTCCTTCCTGCAGCAAAGCACCCCCACAACATGATGCTGCCATCCCCATGCTTCACGGTTGGGATGGTGTTCTTCGGCTTGCAAGCCTCCCCCTTTTTCCTCCAAACATAATGATGGTCATTTTGGCCAAAACAGTTCTATTTTTGTTTCATCAGACCAGAAGACATTTCTCCAAAAAGTATGATCTTTGTCCCCATGTGCAGTTGCAAACTGTAGTCTGGCTTTTTTTATGGCAGTTTTGGAGCAGTGGCTTCTTCCTTGCTGAGCGGCCTTTCATGTTATGTCGATATCGGACTTGTTTTACTGTGGATTTAGATACTTTTGTACCTGTTTCCTACAGCATCTTCACAAGGTCCTTTGCTGTTGTTCTGGGATTGATTTGCACTTTTCGCACGAAAGTACATTCATCTCTAGGAGACAGAATGCGTCTCCTTCCTGAGCGGTATGATGACTGCGTGGTCCCATGGTGTTTATACTTGCGTACTATTGTTTGTACAGATGAACGTGGTACCTTCAGACGTTTGGAAATTGCTCTCAAGGATGAGCCAGTCTTACGGAGGTCTACAATTTTTTTCTGAGGTCTTGGCTTTCTTTTGATTTTCCCATGATGTCAAGCAAAGAGGTACTGAGTTTGAAGGTAGGCCTTGAAATACATCCACAGGTACGCCTCCAATTGGCTCAAATGACGTCAATTAGCCTATCAGAAGCTTCGAAAGCCATGACATAATTTTCTGGAATTTTCCAAGCTGTTTAAAGGTACAGTCAACTTAGCGCATGTAAACTTCTGCCCCACTGGAATTGTGATACAGTGAATTAAAAGTGAAATAATCTGTCTGTAAACAATGGTTGGAAAAATGACTTGTGTCATGCACAAAGTAGATGTATGTCCTAACCGACTTGCCAAAACTATAGTTTGTTAACCAGAAATTTGTGGAGTGGTTGAAAAACTAGTTTTAATGACTCCAACCTAAGTGTATTTAAACTTCCGACTTCAACTGTATGTTGGCAAATGAGAAATGCTCACTAACAGGAATGTAAACAAATTTGTGCACAACATTTGAGAGAAATAAGCTTTTTGTGCACATTAAACATTTCTGGGATCTTTTATTTCAGCTCAACATGGAACCAACATTTTACATTTATATTTCTGTTCAGTGTATTAAATTAATAATACTTACTTCGAGAACATTTGAATGTAAATGTTTGCATGTGAAAGGTGAGTAATTATACTTGAATTATGTTGTTATAATGCTATGTTTGTGCGTGTGAGAACATGAGTGTGCAGTGATATTTCTACAACGATAAAATGTTAGTAATTTAGGCCTGGTGGTAGGCTATACGCTATAGGAACATTCACTTAACACACGTAAGCCATTTCAAAGACTTGCTGACACCAAAAACGAGAGAAGCAAAGGGCAAGTCTTCACACTTTTTTTGTGAAATAGTGTAACTTGAGAGGGTCAGCAACCACAGTCTCTCCTGTGAAATGTAACAGTGGTGCTGTGGTCCTTGGATAAATCTATTGAACAGTTAGACTGATAACATGACAGCCATTTAGTTGGTTATTCAGTGGTTTAGGATTGGAACAGCACCACTTGGTCAATACTGTTGTTAAAGCCCAGAGAGACGACCGCCGATCACTTTGGTTTGTTGTTAAAGCCCAGAGAGACGAACCACCGATCACTTTGTTGTTAAAGCCCAGAGAGACGACCACCGATCACTTTGGTTTGTTGTTAAAGCCCAGAGAGACGAACCACCGATCACTTTGGTTTGTTGTTAAAGCCCAGAGAGACGACCACCGATCACTTTGGTTTGTTGTTAAAGCCCAGAGAGACGAACCACCGATCACTTTGTTGTTAAAGCCCAGAGAGACGACCACCGATCACTTTGGTTTGTTGTTAAAGCCCAGAGAGACGAACCACCGATCACTTTGGTTTGTTGTTAAAGCCCAGAGAGACGACCACCGATCACTTTGGTTTGTTGTTAAAGCCCAGAGAGACGACCACCGATCACTTTGGTTTGTTGTTAAAGCCCAGAGAGACGACCACCGATCACTTTGGTTTGTTGTTAAAGCCCAGAGAGACGAACCACCGATCACTTTGGTTTGTTGTTAAAGCCCAGAGAGACGACCACCGATCACTTTGGTTTGTTGTTAAAGCCCAGAGAGACGAACCACCGATCACTTTGGTTTGTTGTGGTCAATGGAAAGGTTTCCAATATTTGCTCATTTAAAGCAGAGACCGTCCAGAATAATACAGAACTGTGAGAAGGACTTTGTTGCATTGCAGGTCTGTTGAGAAAAAAACTCTATTTACTAGTGTAGTTTCAAAATGGCAGACTTCTTAGTATAGGGCCAGGTGCTTTTCGTGACCAAATGACGGGACCAGTTGATGGGCTTTTGTGCTCTATTCCCTTGTATTGCACATTCAAAGAAAGTTGATAACAGTTGAAAAGGATGATGAATGAGAACATCAAGCCTGCGCTAGAGGAAAGACGTGTGGTAATGGCCAATGTGTGAATACTGTGCAACAGGTGACTTCACTGTTAGGCTTCCAGCCTGTATAGGTTTCCTACAGTACTGTTGGCAGGAAAGAGCAAGTGCTTTCCTTAGACAACAGCAGGAGTGGCACCACTTGCAGGTGTGACATTATTCCTCAACAGCGTCGTGAAATCTGGCAGATGATATAGTTATCGCTGGAAAAATGTATGACTGTTGCACATATGGTTTTTCACTTGACGGCGTCCTGTAGCTAATATCTAAAGTTTAAAAAACTAAACTGAAAGAGGTGCTCAAAAGCATGCAGCTGAGAACAGGGTAAAGGGATCCTTTCAGATTCAAAAATTACAGTAGCAGCATTATTATCCCTCAGAAGAAAGTCATAATATATTTTTCCCAGGGGGCCTATATTTGTAGATCAGGGATTGGGCAACTTGTGGGAGGGGGCCACACAAAAAAAACAGAACTCATCGGGAGGGTCCACATGGGTCTGCGTAGCCACATCTATACAAATAACATTTCAAAAATTGCTGCAATTCTGCAGATTTGGCTACAGGGCCTGGAGAAACTGTTGCTGTTTTAAAGCAAGATTGCAGTAATTCTACACAATTTGACCATGGCGCAGAGAGAAACGTTAGCAGTTTAACGGCTAATTTCCTGCAATTCTACACATTTTTCCATAGGGTGGAGGCAAATGTTTGCTGTTTTTAATATGATAACTGATGGTCAATGGGCCCCACCCTGGTCGGTAATTCCACCATGCTTACTACAAGTTTAGATAGCTGTCCGCTAGACTAACTTACAAATTGAAAAAAAAATTGACTGACATGGGCTAATTGAGTGACTGCGGATGCAAAAACAAAATTTCGAAATTGCACCTTGTGTATTTTATTATTCTAACTCTCGACAGTACGTTTTGAATTGGTCTGCAGGCCTACAAAAAGGGGGGCCGCCAGTGACCCATCCCTGCTGTAGATAACACTGTTGTAATAGAGTATGAACAATATTAGAAAGCGTAGGAAGGTTGAGTATGTAAGATTAGAAAAGCTTGTACTTATCGTAACATACTATGCTGTCTGGAGACTACTTTTATAATAGAATCCTTAAGAATGATCAGCAGATTGTAAATCTCCAGGTCTGGTACAACACCGCCCTCTGGCGTCAGAGACGCAACATTGCGGGGTATTAAACCGGATCGGTCGGTTACGCATGCGCGGAAGTTCAACGACCTGCACATTTCAAACCTTGGCGGCGGGTAGAAAAATAAATCTGACCGAGAAGAAAATACAATACAACAAAAGGATATAACTCAAACGTGCAAAGATGACGAGCACACTGAAAGGCATTACCCTGAAAGGCAGCGCTGAGCTTGTGGCCGAGTTTTTCTGTAAGTATTTCACCGACTTTTGCTTTATTTTCGCCTGATCAAAAAGGAAAGACATGCAACTTGAACATGGCGATGGTTATCTCTGCGGAAGCTAGCCATCTAACGTTGTTTACAACCATCGCATCCGTATTTTCCATGACGATAAGTAATATGTATGTCCTTACATGTGAGTTTGCTATGCTAATATATCCATATGTGTGTAATTGTGCCCCTTCATGCATTATTGAGACAACAATATTGTTACAAGCTAACCACCTAACGTTATTTCTGTCCCTGCAGCATTCGGGATCAACAGTATCCTGTACCAGCGAGGACTCTACCCGCCGGAGACGTTCTCCCGAGTCGCCCAGTATGACATGAGCCTTCAACTCACCACTGACACCAAGCTGAAGAACTACCTGACCAACGTTGTGTCACAGCTCAAAGGTGCAGTATGAAATCAACTCAGTTGAATGTAACGCACATGCGCAGAACGTTCTAATAAATGGGGGTCAGAGGTCAACACTGACAGACACTTTATGGCAGGACTATCTAACCTTTGCTCCAGTCACTTGTGTGGCTATTAACCCTATGTTATTTCTCACAAGATCAAATGAGGTGTCATATTTCACAACTTACTGTTGATTTTCTCAATGTTTTCGTTCCCTCAGAGATGCCAGTATGTCTGTTTCTGCTGTAGTTTGGTGTGTAAATTGCAGAGTGGCTGTTTGACTGACTTGTATCTCTGTGTTGCAGAGTGGCTGTTTGACTGACTTGTATCTCTGTGTTGCAGAGTGGCTGTTTGACTGACTTGTATCTCTGTATTGCAGAGTGGCTGTTTGACTGACTTGTATCTCTGTGTTGCAGAGTGGCTGTTTGACTGACTTGTATCTCTGTGTTGCAGAGTGGCTGTTTGACTGACTTGTATCTCTGTGTTGCAGAGTGGCTGTTTGACTGACTTGTATCTCTGTGTTGCAGAGTGGCTGTTTTGACTGACTTGTGTCTCTGTGTTGCAGAGTGGCTGTTTGACTGACTTGTATCTCTGTATTGCAGAGTGGCTGTTTGACTGACTTGTATCTCTGTGTTGCAGAGTGGCTGTTTGACTGACTTGTATCTCTGTGTTGCAGAGTGGCTGTTTGACTGACTTGTATCTCTGTGTTGCAGAGTGGCTGTTTGACTGACTTGTGTCTCTGTGTTGCAGAGTGGCTGTTTGACTGACTTGTGTCTCTGTGTTGCAGAGTGGCTGTTTGACTGACTTGTGTCTCTGTGTTGCAGAGTGGCTGTTTGACTGCACAGTGCAGAAGCTAGTCCTTGTTATCACATGTCTGGAGACGAGTGAGGTGCTGGAACGGTGGCAGTTTGACATTGAGTGTGACAAGAGTGCCAAGGAGATCAGGTACGGGAGGATACTTCAGCAGCAGTGGTACCTGACCACCACAAACACACAGATATGTGACGGCCTTTGTGTGTCTCTTCTCTCAGCGCTCCCAGGGAGAAGTCCATCAAGTCCATCCAGGATGAGATTCGCTCAGTCATCAGACAGATCACCGCCACTGTCACCTTCCTACCCCTGCTGGAGACTGTCTGTGAGTAGTGTGTGTGTGAGAACCAGTGTTTCCATTGGTAGTTAAGGGCCTGCTTTTGGCCAATAAAAAAACAAACATAAAAGCCAACAAATAAGCACATTTCTGGACACTTTGTTGCCAAGCAAATATCCTGATGAAAATAAAAATAAAAACATTTTATAAATCAGTTTTGCCATGCAGAGGTTGGTTCAGGTTGTCTTTCAATCAAATAAGCTCTCTACTCTCCCTGCCTGCCTGTCTGGAGTTGCCTTAGCAATCTGCAACATTCTATCAATTTGTACCTGACCGCAAATGTTCCCGTCTATTGTGTTCGTGACAGACGGTTGTTTACAGGCGGGAAGTGTTCCGGTGTTTTATGACGTTTTGCTAGATTCATCTCCCTAAAAGATCATTTCCAGACGTTTTGCTAGATTCATCTCCCTAAAAGATCATTTCCAGACGTTTTGCTAGATTCATCTCCCTAAAAGATCATTTCCAGACGTTTTGCTAGATTCATCTCCCTAAAAGATCATTTCCAGACGTTTTGCTAGATTCATCTCCCTAAAAGATCATTTCCAGACGTTTTGCTAGATTCATCTCCCTAAAAGATCATTTCCAGACGTTTTGCTAGATTCATCTCCCTAAAAGATCATTTCCAGACGTTTTGCTAGATTCATCTCCCCAAAAGATCATTTCCAGACGTTTTGCTAGATTCATCTCCCTAAAAGATCATTTCCAGACGTTTTGCTAGATTCATCTCCCTAAAAGATCATTTCCAGACGTTTTGCTAGATTCATCTCCCTAAAAGATCATTTCCAGACGTTTTGCTAGATTCATCTCCCTAAAAGATCATTTCCAGACGTTTTGCTAGATTCATCTCCCCAAAAGATCATTTCCAGACGTTTTGCTAGATTCATCTCCCTAAAAGATCATTTCCAGACGTTTTGCTAGATTCATCTCCCCAAAAGATCATTTCCAGACGTTTTGCTAGATTCATCTCCCTAAAAGATCATTTCCAGACGTTTTGCTAGATTCATCTCCCTAAAAGATCATTTCCAGACGTTTTGCTAGATTCATCTCCCTAAAAGATCATTTCCAGACGTTTTGCTAGATTCATCTCCTTAAAAGATCATTTCCAGACGTTTTGCTAGATTCATCTCCCTAAAAGATCATTTCCAGAAGCCATACATGTCCACACAGGAAGGTTATTTAGATAAAGCAATCTTCCTCAAGTAGTTACTTTTTATATTTTATAAAAACAAATCAAGCTCGTTAGTTTTACTAGCTACTGTACCAAGGTTGGAGGCATCTCCAATAATGACAAGCCAGATGGAGGGAGATGTGCAATAAGCTAATGTTCACTTGGAAGGCTCTTTCCTCTCTTCATGACCGGCACATATTCTTCTTAACAGAAATGTTTCTGATGCGCCTTGATAACCCCTGAATTTTGACCCCTCACCCCAGGTGCCTTTGACCTCCTCGTTTACACCGACAAGGACCTAGAGGTGCCCGACAAATGGGAGGAGTCGGGCCCCCAGATCATCGACCAATCGGAGGAGGTTCGTCTGCGTTCCTTCACCACCTCCATCCACAAGGTCAACAGCATGGTGGCCTACAAGAGGGCCAACTCAGCCTAGAGCCTTGACCTCTAACCTGCCGCCCCCTGTACATAGTTATCGCTCAATGCCACATCTTTCCAGCTGAATAGAAAAAAGGAACGTTGGAGATGGACTACAATTGATCTACAAATCATAATCCATAGTAATTTAGGATCCAATGTGATTTGTAGGTCAGCCAGTCTGCAGTCGCCGACTGCCATCTCAAACGCGCACAATGGCTATGATAAATCTATACTGCGCTTTCCTACCTCTGCCACTCATATCTCTCCCTGTATATCTAAAGTCCTTTATACTGATTATTCTGTCGTGTCATTTTCTCTGTGTATTTGGGAGGCCTTGTTCTTCCTGACTCACTGCTTTGATGTAAATATATTGCCTGTCAATGATCACCAATCTCTTTTGGTCCAATGCATTTTACTTCCTTTTGAATTTACCTTGTGATCTATCCAGTACTGAGCCTCGCTGTTTTAGAAGCTAGTGTTTTGTGTGTTGTATTTTTAAGAAATGTTCCTACAATATATAAACGTTTCCATTTGATCATCAAGTCCGTGTTTTACCACTGCGGTGGACCAGGCGGTGGCGACGGAGCCCGGGTTTCAGTCCCGGGTGGATATCCGCCATCTCTCTCTACATGGAAAATGAATGGTTATTTAGACCAGTGTGACGTTATATCCAAACGTTTGCACAGATGACCGAGTACAAAGATAAGAAGCAGTATCCTTTTAATGGGATGTACCATTCAACTTGTCTCACAGTGTTCATCAGGGGGGGGGGGGGGTCAAATCTATTTCTATAGGAGAAACCCTTTCTGAATGTCATCACCTCAGCCTCCACTAACAACCAACAGGTCCCGTGACCTCTATACTGTGGCTGTTCATAGTCATCTTTATAGGTGCAGTGCCTTCACATGCAACACACAGGTCTATCATTGGTGGAGAAGCAACACATGATCTGTTTTGACCAATCAGACAGCAAAGCAACGTGCCTCACTATCGAAGCTCAGGGACAAGTATACAGTTATGGAGACTTCTTTAAGTACACAATACAACTACAGGAACCACATACATCTGCAAGGAGAAAAGTGCTTCAGTTCGGACAAGGTTAAGTCCAATTTTAGTTTCACGTGAATGACAGTGATACAGTCCACATGTCTGTACATGACAACTACTATCGTATATTATGTGTGAATTTAAGAGGTTTGGAAAATGGAAAAGGTCATTTTCTTACAGAAAGGTAGTGAGTGGATGGTTTAGCAGTCCTGTATTGGAAAGAATATAAAAACTAATGAATCCACTTTTACATTTTCCATGAGAAAGAGTATTGTTTCGTATGAAATGCAAAGGACCTTAAGGTGCAAATATATTTTAGGCTTCGGGGGTCAAGTGCTTCCTTCAACTGTAAAGATGCCCCGGTCTTTTACACATTAAACATGTTGAAGAAGGGAACATCAGAAAGGGAGCTGGTCCATTATGGGGGGGGGGGTCAGGGAGCTGGTTCACTAGGAGGGCCTACGGGGGGGGGTCAGGGAGCTGGTCCATTATGAGGGCCTACGGGGGGGTCAGGGAGCTGGTCCATTAGGAGGGTCTACGGGGGGGGGGGGTCAGGGAGCTGGTCCATTATGAGGGCCTACGGGGGGGTCAGGGAGCTGGTCCATTAGGAGGGTCTACGGGGGGGGGGTCAGGGAGCTGGTCCATTAGGAGGGCCTACGGGGGGGGGTCAGGGAGCTGGTCCATTATGGGGAGGGGGTCAGGAAGCTGGTTCACTAGGAGGGCCTACGGGGGGGGGAGGGGGTCAGGGAGCTGGTCCATTATGAGGGCCTACGGGGGGGTCAGGGAGCTGGTCCATTATGAGGGCCTACGGGGGGGTCAGGGAGCTGGTCCATTAGGAGGGCCTACGGGGGGGGGGGGGTCAGGGAGCTGGTCCATTATGAGGGCCTACAGGGGGGGGTCAGGGAGCTGGTCCATTATGAGGGACTACGGGTGGGGTCATCTTTGCATCAGAGGAGGCTGTTGGGACGAGGTATAGGAGGGAGGATGGGCTCGTTGTAATGGCTGAAATGGAGTTAACCATGTGATTTCTATGTGTTTGATACCGTTCCAGTAATTCCATTCCAGCCATTACAACGAGCCCGTCCTCCTGTAGCTCCTCCCACCAACCTCCTCTGCTGCTCCTCCCCGCTCTCTCCACTGGCTTCCAGTTGAAGCTCGCATCCGCTACAAGACCATGGTGCTTGCCTACGGAGCTGTGAGGGGAACGGCACCGCAGTACCTCCAGGCTCTGATCAGGCCCTACACCCAAACAAGGGCACTGCGTTCATCCACCTCTGGCCTGCTCGCCTCCCTACCACTGAGGAAGTACAGTTCCCGCTCAGCCCAGTCAAAACTGTTCGCTGCTCTGGCCCCCCAATGGTGGAACAAACTCCCTCACGACGCCAGGACAGCGGAGTCAATCACCACCTTCCGGAGACACCTGAAACCCCACCTCTTCAAGGAATACCTAGGATAGGATAAAGTAATCCTTCTCACACCCCCCCCTTAAATGATTTAGATGCACTATCGTAAAGTGGCTGTTCCACTGGATGTCAGAAGGTGAATTCACCAATTTGTAAGTCGCTCTGGATAAGAGCGTCTGCCAAATGACTTAAATGTAAATGTAATGTAAATGTCTGTACATACAAAACGGGTTATTTTGGAAATGTGACTCACACCTATCATATCACCGGATGGCAGTGGAATCTTCTAGAACACACGTCTTTGGCTCCTTTACAATTGACAAAATGCAAATAATAACACAATGTGTAAAAATACACGGGTGAATGGATGGTCCAGGAAAGTTTTCAAAGCAGAGACGTGTGTGTTATCAACATGAAACTTGACCTTACAGTATAGAAATTGAATAAATATATAAAACAAATAAATATGAAATAGGTAAGACGAGTGATTGTTACATAAGATGAACGTTCTCTCAAAACCTTTGTGTTGTGAGTGTGTGGTGTGTGAGTTTGCATTGCTATTACTAACAAGCTTATGATTGTGGTGCTTTATGGTGGGTAAAAGTAAGTTGTATCTATACCGTTACATTAATTCCCTTCCAGCCATCGCAATGAGCTAAGACCTGGGTTCAAATAGTAGTTGTAATGTTTCATTGAGCTGCTTGGTACAACGGAACCAATGCAATAGTCTCAAAAGTACAAATCCTGCCCGACCATCTGGCACTCCAGACGGGCTCAAAATATTTGAGAGATTTCAAATCATATTTGAACCCAGGTCTGTCTTTTCTCTGGTGGCATCTTGATCCCTTGGTGCTCAGTAGGCCGATAGTAGCCACAGGCACCCGCCACACACACACACCTTCAGTGTTCTTCCCCCGACTGTGAGAGATATAATATAGTGACTCCTCCTTCATGTAGCAAGTCGACTTTGTGCACAAAAATAAAAATAAAGACTGTGGTAATAAATATAGCTTAGTGTTGATGTTGTCTTCTCATGGTGGTGGAGGGATGGAGCGATAGTACGGATGGAGCGATAGTAGGGATGGAGCGATAGTAGGGATGGAGCGATAGTAGGGATGGAGCGATAGTAGGGATGGAGCGATAGTAGGGATGGAGCGATAGTAGGGATGGAGTGATAGTAGGGATGGAGCGATAGTAGGGATGGAGGAGAGACGTTGAACAGGCCTACACCACTCCGTTGAAGAAGCCTTTGTCACCCTGTTCAGCCAGAATCTTCCAATTCTGTCTGTTCTTCTGGCAGCCCTCGAGTAGTGGGGAACAGGACTCAGACATACTGGCCAGGGTCTGATGTACAGTGAGAGAGACAGACAGACAGACAGAATGAGAGAGTATCTTCCTTGTGTCAATGTCATACATTAACATGATTTTTTTTAAATTCAATTTAGCAGACGCTCTTCTCCAGAGCGACTTAGTAGTGAGTGCAGACCTTTTCATCGAACCCACAACCCGAGCGTTACAAGTGCCATGCTCTACACGGGACTATACATGCTATATGGCCAATAAAATGATCCCTAAACATGACTAATAAAGACCTATCAAATCATGTCATAGCTTCACCTCATACAGCTGTGTGCAGATGGCATCAATGAACGACACCTGCATGCTCGGAATCTTATCCTGCTTGTCCCGATTCATCAGATCCTACAAAAGAAAAACATCTTTACAAAACCTAGTTAAGTCCAAATGTCATTTGCTCCCACATTGACATCTGGCTTTGCTTGCCAACTAGTAAAAACCTGGCTTGGCACAAAGCCAACATGTGCACATGCCAAGATATTAAAATCAGAATCTTGGAGCCTTGTAAGTAAATATGACGAAACCCTGATTTCCAATGGCAATGGATCAACTGCAGCAGTGTAATAGTATAATCGTACATACCAGAAGACAGTAACGATGGCAGGGAACAAGAAGACGCGCTTACTGTTGGCTCAATGTTGAGTTCTTCTCTCTCCTTGTCCCCTTGCTCAAAGAACTCTGTAGCCACCAATGTGGCTATCTGTAAGAGAAGGTGGAGAGAGACAAGACAGAAAGAAAGCTTTTAAAAGGGCCTCAATGTGGTCTGTTGTTTCAATTGGGGTAAAGGGACACATTGGATTAGGAATCTTGTAGTCTGGACAGCCACAAAGTCTGGTCTGTTAGACTCTAACCCTATGATTGTATCTGAATAAATACTTTAGGCAATCCGTTGTCCAGGGTTTTTAAACATTCATGTCTTTTGCAGGTATCTAGGAATTAGTGTTTCAATTAATGTGATGTTTCAATTAATGTGATACGACCAGGGGGTTTCAAGTTGGGTAGACAGCCTCCTGTTGTGTGAAGACAAAGATGCACATATCCACGGCCAATTGTAGCAGACACCCTGCAATAGCACTCAGTATCCTACAAAGTGTTCCCTGACGTTTGTAGCATGGGAATAATGCAGGAGAGAAATAGTGAAAGAGAGAAAAAGAGAGTTCTGCTAACTGAGCAGCAATCGTACTGCGTTGATGGACTCTTTCTCTTTACAAAGGATAAATGAAGATTGACTACAGCCTCAGGTTCCCAATCAAGGAAGTGTGTGTGTGTGTGTGGTAGCCATCTGCAGAAGACTGATTGGAGCTGTGTAATTAAGCCTAGAGAGCCGGAGGGGGGGTTCAGGGAGAGGAGGAGAGAAAGGGGGAGAAGGAGAGAGGAGGAGAGAAAGGGGGAGAAGGAGAGAGGAGGAGAGAAAGGGGGAGGAGAGAATTGGGGAGAAGGAGAGAGGAGGAGAGAAAGGGGGAGGAGAGAGGAGGAGAGAAAGGGGGAGAAGGAGAGATGAGGAGAGAAAGGGGGAGAAGGAGAGAGGAGGAGAAGACACATTTATGTACATTTCAGCTTGGCTGATGTAGTATCCACTCTAATAAAAAGATCTACTGAGCTCAACGAAAACTTTGTATGTGTGTGAAAGAGGATTTGTGTGTGTGTGCACAGATTCCCCATGTGTGTGTGTGTGTGCGTGCACAGATTCCCCATGTGTGTGTGTGTGTGCACAGATTCCCCATGTGTGTGTGTATGTGCACAGATTCCCCATGTGTGTGTGTGTATGTGCACAGATTTCCCATGTGTGTGTGTGTATGTGCACAGATTCCCCATGTGTGTGTGTGTATGTGCACAGATTCCCCATGTGTGTGTGTGCGTGCACAGATTCCCCATGTGTGTGTGTGTGTGTGCACAGATTCCCCATGTGTGTGTGTGTATGTGCACATATGCCCCATGTGTGTGTGTGTGTGCACAGATTCCCCATGTGTGTGTGTGTGTGCACAGATTTCCTATGTGTGTGTGTGCACAGATTTCCTATGTGTGTGTATGTGCACAGATTCCCCATGTGTGTGTATGTGTGCGTGCACAGATTCCCCATGTGTGTGTGTGTGTGCGTGCACAGATTCCCCATGTGTGTGTGTGTGTGCGTGCACAGATTCCCCATATGTGTGTGTGTGTGTGTGCACAGATTCCTCATGTGTGTGTGTGTGTGCGTGCACAGATTCCCCATGTGTGTGTGTGTGTGCACAGATTCCCCATGTGTGTGTGTATGTGCACAGATTTCCTATGTGTGTGTATGTGTGCTGGAGGTGCAGATGTATTCACCAGCTCTGTCAGTTCTGTATGTATTATGTGAGGACCTGAGGAGAGGATCGGTCTAGAACAGGTTTCTGGGTCTAGAGCTGAGTCTGGGTCTAGAGCTGAGTCTGGGTTAGAACAGGTTTCTGGGTCTAGAGCTGAGTCTGGGCTTAGAACAGGTTTCTGGGTCTAGAGCTGAGTCTGGGTCTCGAACAGGTTTCTGGGTCTAGAGCTGATATGGGTCTAGAACAGGTTTCTGGGACTAGAGCTGATATGGGTCTAGAACAGGTTTCTGGGTCTAGAGCTGATAAGGGTCTAGAACAGGTTTCTGGGTCTAGAGCTGAGTCTGGGTCTAGAGCTGAGTGTCTATCCTCCTCTAAGAAGAGTTCTAGAGCTCTTTGATCACAAACACACAAACGGTTAGAGACTTGTCAGAACCTCTCCTTCCATTGCACCTAGGGAGCTTGATGAGGAACTGGAGGAAGAGACTTACACAGGGATGTTGAAATGACACCAGGAGAAGAAGAGAGACAGAGACAGAAAGAGAACAGAATCTAAGGGGTGAAAAGAAAATGGAGAGGTACTGAAAAAGGATGAGAACAATGAGAGCTGTGTGAGTGAAAAATGAAACGCTTGAAAGAATATCAAAGGAGATAGCAGTAACAAGAACACAGTAACAAGAACACAGTAACAAGAACACAGTTGAGTTTATGAAGTGAGTCTTGAGGCTCGTGAATGTGATCCCACTTTTCACTTACCCTCTTCTGTACTGGCCAGGGCTTGGTAATGGCAGAGATGTCACATGCAGTCATCAGCATTGACCTACAGCAGGTGATACACAAGCATATTGTTGGACAAGCAAGGCAAGAGAGTGGGTTATGTTGAACCATTACGCTCAGCATCACTCCATCAAGGGAAATATTGTTTCTAACAAAGTTATCTACATAGATTTCAGCATGTGTAGATAATCAGAATTCATGTAAATAGCTTATGGGGTAAGTTGAACTGAGGGACAGGGTGAGTTGAACTGAGGGACAGGGTGAGTTGAACTGAGGGTCAGGGTAAGTTGAACTGAGGGACAGGGTGAGTTGAACTGAGGGACAGGGTAAGTTGAACTGAGGGACAGGGTAAGTTGAACTGAGGGACAGGGTAAGTTGAACTGAGGGTCAGGGTGAGTTGAACTGAGGGACAGGGTAAGTTGAACTGAGGGACAGGGTGAGTTGAACTGAGGGACAGGGTAAGTTGAACTGAGGGTCAGGGTGAGTTGAACTGAGGGACAGGGTAAGTTGAACTGAGGGACAGGGTGAGTTGAACTGAGGGACAGGGTAAGTTGAACTGAGGGACAGGGTGAGTTGAACTGAGGGACAGGGTAAGTTGAACTGAGGGACAGGGTAAGTTGAACTGAGGGACAGGGTAAGTTGAACTGAGGGACAGGGTGAGTTGAACTGAGGGACAGGGTAAGTTGAACTGAGGGACAGGGTAAGTTGAACTGAGGGACAGGGTGAGTTGAACTGAGGGACAGGGTAAGTTGAACTGAGGGACAGGGTAAGTTGAACTGAGGGACAGGGTAAGTTGAACTGAGGGACAGGGTAAGTTGAACTGAGGGACAGGGTGAGTTGAACTGAGGGACAGGGTAAGTTGAACTGAGGGACAGGGTAAGTTGAACTGAGGGACAGGGTGAGTTGAACTGAGGGACAGGGTAAGTTGAACTGAGGGACAGGGTAAGTTGAACTGAGGGACAGGGTGAGTTGAACTGAGGGACAGGGTGAGTTGAACTGAGGGACTGGGTGAGTTGAACTGAGGGACAGGGTAAGTTGAACTGAGGGACAGGGTGAGTTGAACTGAGGGACAGGGTAAGTTGAACTGAGGGACAGGGTAAGTTGAACTGAGGGACAGGGTAAGTTGAACTGAGGGACAGGGTGAGTTGAACTGAGGGACAGGGTAAGTTGAACTGAGGGACAGGGTAAGTTGAACTGAGGGACAGGGTGAGTTGAACTGAGGGACAGGGTGAGTTGAACTGAGGGACTGGGTGAGTTGAACTGAGGGACAGGGTAAGTTGAACTGAGGGACAGGGTGAGTTGAACTGAGGGACAGGGTAAGTTGAACTGAGGGACAGGGTAAGTTGAACTGAGGGACAGGGTAAGTTGAACTGAGGGACAGGGTAAGTTGAACTGAGGGACAGGGTAAGTTGAACTGAGGGTCAGGGTGAGTTGAACTGAGGGTCAGGGTGAGTTGAACTGAGGGACAGGGTAAGTTGAACTGAGGGACAGGGTGAGTTGAACTGAGGGTCAGGGTGAGTTGAACTGAGGGACAGGGTAAGTTGAACTGAGGGACAGGGTGAGTTGAACTGAGGGTCAGGGTGAGTTGAACTGAGGGACAGGGTAAGTTGAACTGAGGGACAGGGTAAGTTGAACTGAGGGTCAGGGTGAGTTGAACTGAGGGACAGGGTAAGTTGAACTGAGGGACAGGGTAAGTTGAACTGAGGGACAGGGTAAGTTGAACTGAGGGACAGGGTAAGTTGAACTGAGGGTCAGGGTGAGTTGAACTGAGGGACAGGGTAAGTTGAACTGAGGGACAGGGTAAGTTGAACTGAGGGACAGGGTAAGTTGAACTGAGGGACAGGGTAAGTTGAACTGAGGGACAGGGTAAGTTGAACTGAGGGACAGGGTAAGTTGAACTGAGGGACAGGGTAAGTTGAACTGAGGGACAGGGTAAGTTGAACTGAGGGACAGGGTAAGTTGAACTGAGGGACAGGGTAAGTTGAACTGAGGGACAGGGTAAGTTGAACTGAGGGACAGGGTAAGTTGAACTGAGGGTCAGGGTGAGTTGAACTGAGGGACAGGGTAAGTTGAACTGAGGGACAGGGTAAGTTGAACTGAGGGACAGGGTAAGTTGAACTGAGGGACAGGGTAAGTTGAACTGAGGGACAGGGTAAGTTGAACTGAGGGACAGGGTAAGTTGAACTGAGGGACAGGGTAAGTTGAACTGAGGGACAGGGTAAGTTGAACTGAGGGACAGGGTAAGTTGAACTGAGGGACAGGGTAAGTTGAACTGAGGGACAGGGTAAGTTGAACTGAGGGACAGGGTAAGTTGAACTGAGGGACAGGGTAAGTTGAGCATCCTACACATTTCTGTACTGAATGAAATATGACCACAACCTTTTTAAAACCATGTCTATCTTTATTTCCCAAACACAATTCAACACGATCACAATCACTTTTTTTTTTGGTCTTCTAATAATTTTCAGCATATTTTAACATAGGCTGAACACCTAATAAAGACTTTGTACTGTTTTAAAGGGATACGTCGAGATGTTGACAATGAGGCCCTTTTCCTACTTCCCCAAAGTCAGATGAACTCGTGGATCCATGTTTATATCTCTGAGTCCAGTATGAAGGACATGTTCGCGAGCCAATGCTAACTAACATTAGCACAATGACTGCAAGCCTATGGGAATCTACTAGACTTGATCCCAACCTTGAAAGACGCACAACCAAGCTGTCCCCAGGTGAATATGTATATGCATATTGTGTCCACTAACCTCAGCAAGTCTTTATGATAGTCATCGTCCCAGACAAATTGGCTGTTCTTGGTCAGTTCAAAGAACTCTCCTCTCCTCCTGAAAAGATAGGCAGTAAATTTGATATCTGTCTTTCTCCCCGTCTGCCTGCAGTCTAGTCAAACGCCCACACTTCAGACAAGGAGAGGGAGGGGAAGAGAAGAGAAGAGAGAGAGGGGGAAGAGCTGAGATTAGGCGATAAGGAGAGAGAGAGAGAGAGAGAGAGAGAGAGAGAGAGAGAGAGAAGAACTGAGATTAGGAGATAAGGAGAGAGAGAGAGAGAGAGAGAGAGAGAGAGAGAGAGAGAGAGAGAGACAGAGAGAGAGAGAGAGAGAGAGAGAGAGAGAGAGAGAGAAGAGCTGAGATTAGGAGATAAGGAGAGAGAGTTGTGAAAAATAGAAAGTGTTAGGGGGAGGATAGAGAGATATAGTCAATTACTGTTCAGTACATTATTACTAGATCTTCTAATGAATAGGGTCTGAATACAACTTCCACCTTGACATTTTTCACAGCCCATCAATCTTAATTGAAGTCCCAATGAAAACTCTGCATAAAAATGTGACTTGAACGCTTCCCCTCTGTGCGCATCCCAGCTGTGTGTGACATTGTACCTACTTCATGTACAGAGCCAGGTCCGTAGCCAGAATAGCCCTCTCGATCATCTTCAGAGTGGCCCTGTACTCATCCAGAGACAGACTGCTTAGAATCTGATTCCCCTGGGGGAGAGAAAGTGGTGGAGAGAGAGAGGGGAATAGAGAGAGGGAGGAAGGAAGGAAGGAGAGAGAGAGAGAGAAAGGGAGGGAGGGGAATGTAGGTGAGAGAGGAATGGAAGGAGGGAAGAAGGAAGGGGGGGTGAGAAGGATGGAGTGATGCATGGATAGAGAGAGAGGGAGGCAGGGATGACAAATTATTGACCCAGTTAAAGTTTTGTCACATGAAAATGTGAAAATTAAACGAAAAATAATAACAAGGAATAGATACACAATGAGTAATGATAACTATATACACAGGGTACCAGCACTGAGTGTGCAGGGGTATGAGGTAGTTGAGTGCAGAGTTACAGTGTTGCTTGAAAGTATGTGAACCCTACAGGGCTGGTCATTATTTTGCTATAAAATGAACATATAAAATCATCCTTATCTCTAAACCCCAATCTGTAATACAGACATTCCAGGTAAATGACAGAAACAAAAAAATATTATATATTTTCATTGTTTATTTAACAAAAGTGGTTTATTTAACAGAAACTCAGATGTGACGTGCAAAAATATGTGAACGCCTTCAGTCAATAGCTTGTGGCACCTCCACTAGCAGTGATAACTTGTAGTAAACGTCTCCTATAGCCAGTAATCAGTCTCTGACTGTTATCTGTGTTGAGGGATTTTTGCCCACTCCCCTTTACAGAACTCAGCCAATTGAGTGAGTTTTGAGGGGTGTCTGGCATGAACTGCCCATTTCAGGTTCTGCCACAGCATCCCGATTGGATTTCTGTCAGGAATTTGACTTGGCCAATCCAAAACACAAATCTTCTTTCTCCTGAGTCATTCTTTGGTAAATTTGCTTCAATGCTTTGGGTTGTTGTTCTTGTTGGAAGACCCCATTTTCGGGCTCTGGACTGATGGCCTGACGTTCTGTTCAAGAATCTCCTGGTATACCTCAGAATCCATGGTTCCCTTAATGATGTCACCCAGGTCCAGAGGAGGAAAAGCAGCCCCAGATCTTGTCATTCCCACCACCATGCTTGACTGTTGGGAAAAGGTTATTTTGGTGGTAGGCAGTGTTGGGTTTTCGCCAAACAGAGCAGTGTTGATTGTGACCAGAAGCGTCCATTTTGGACTCATCGGTTCATAGAATGGACTTGCAGAAACCTTCAGGTTTGTCCAGGTGGTCTCTGGTTAAGACGGACAGTTTGACAGCAGAGGCTTCTTCCTATCAACCCTCCCATGATGGGCATTTCGATTCAGTCTTCTTATTATTAGAACATGCACAGTTACCTGAGATGCAGCCATGAAGGTCTGCAAATCTCTAGATGTTATGTTTGGGATGGCTTTTATCTGATGTATTATTGTTCTTGTGGCTCTTTGGGATACCTTGGAAGGGCGTCCACTTCTAGGCCGAGTTGCTGTCATGTTAAATGCTCTCTATTTGTAAATGATTTGCCTCACAGTGGACTGAAGGAGCTCAAATCTTTTTGAGATGATTTTATAGCCTTCTCCCCAGACTGATGTGCTCTCACAACCCTCGTCCTGTTGTCCTCTGAGATCTCCTATCCTCTCTGCATGGTGTGGTTTGTATTCAGCTGGATGGGTGACACCAAACTGACTAGGTTTCTTATTTCTGTCAGAGTCCCACCCAAACTCTTTCCTAATGATCTCTCCTTTGATTGGTTCATTTTGTACCCAATTATTTACCCGCCTGATTCTACTTACCTACTTGATTTAACCAATGCAACTTGGGGTTCACTTATTTTTGCACCTGCACTAATTCCTTTTCAATGTAGTTTTTCTACGACACGCATGATCTCCCCTACACCAACATATGGTATTGGTAAATAGAAACCTGTTATGTCATATCAAAAGGTTGGTTCTGATTAAATGGTAAAAACAAAATAAATCTGTAATTGCACAAGTATATGCTGTATGTACATACAGTGCCTTTGGGAAAGTATTCAGACCCCTTGACTTTTTCCACATTTTATTACATTACAGCCTTATTCTAAAATTCCCCCGCAATCTAAACACAAAACCCCATAATGACAAAGCAAAAACAGGTTTGTTGAAATTTTAGCAAATGTATAAAAAAAACTAAAACAGAAATACCTTATTTATATAAGTATTCAGACCCTTTGCTATGAGACTCAACGTTGATCCTGAGGTCTTAGACAGGATTGTGTCGAGGCACAGATCTGGTAAAGGGAACCAAATATTGTCTGCAGCATTGAAGGTCCAACAACACAGTGGCCTCCATCATTCTTAAATGGAAGAAGTTTGGAACCACCAACACTCTTCCTAGAGCTGGCCACCCGGCCAAACTGAGCAATCGGGGAGAAGGGCCTTGGTCAGAGAGGTGACCAAGAACTCGATGGTCACTCTGACAGAGCTCCAGAGTACCTCTGTGGAGATGGGAGAACCTTCCAGGGGGACAACCATCTCTGCAGCACTCCACCAATCAGTCCTTTATGGTAGAGTGGCCAGCTCGCATAGAGTTTGCCAAAGGCACCTAAAGACTCTCAGACCATGAGAAACAAGATTCTCTGGTCTGAAGAAACCAAGATTGAACTCTTTGGCATGAATGCAAAGCATAACGTCTGGAGGAAACCTGGCACCATCCCTACGGTGTAACATGGTGGTGGCGGCATCATGCCGTGGGGAAGTTTTTCAGTGGCAGGGACTGGGAGACTAGTCAGGGTCGAGGAAAAAGTACAGAGAGTTCCTTGATGAAAACCTGCTCCAGAGCGCTCAGGACCTCAGACTGGGACGAAGGTTCGCCTGCCAAGAGGATAATGACCCTAAGCACACAGCCAAGACAACACAAGAGTGGCTTCGGGACAAGTCTCTGAATCTCCTTGAGTGGCCCAGCCAGAGCCCGGACTTGAACCCGATCGAGCATCTCTGGAGAGACCTGAAAATAACTGTGCAGTGACACTCCCCATCCAACCTGACAGAGCTTGAGAGGATCTGCAGAGAAGAATAGGATAAACTCCCCAAATACAGGTGTGCCAAGCTTGTAGCTTCATACCCAAGAAGACTCAAGGCTGTAATCATTGCAAAAGGTGCTTCAACAAAGTACTGAGTAAAGGGTCTGTAATATATATTTTTTAAACTTTTAACAAATTAGCAAACATTTCTAAAAACATTTTTTTTCTTTGTCATTACGCGGTATTGTGTGTAGATTGATGAGGGAAAAAAATATTGAATACATTTTAGAAGGCTGCAACCGAACAAAATGTAAAAATAGTCAAAGGGTCTGAAAAATTTCCAATGGCGCTGTATACAGTAGGTAGGAATAAAGTGACTAGGCAACAGATAGAAAATAAACAGTAACAGCAGCGTATGTGATGAGTCAAAAGAGATTAGTGCAAAAAAGGGTCAATCCAGATTTTCTGGGTAGATATTTAATTAACTATTTAGCAGTCTTATAGCTTGGGGGTAAAAGCTGTTCACTGTCATCTTGGTTTCAGACCTGCATTGCTACCGCTTGCCGTGCGGTAGCAGAGAGAACAGTCTATGACTAGGGTGGCTGGAGTCTTTGAAAATGTTTAGGGCCTTCCTCTGACACCGCCTGGTATAGAGGTCCTGGATGGTTAGGAAGCTTGGCACCGGTGATGTACTGGGCCGTACGCACTACCCTCTGTTGTCCCTTGCTGTCGGAGGCCGAGCAGTTGCCATACCAGGAAGTGATGCAACCCTTTATGATGCCCTCGATGGTGCAGCTATAGAAGCTTTTGAGGATCTGAGGACCCATGCCAAATCTTTTCAGTCACTTGAGGGGAAATACGTTTTGTCGTGCCCTCTTCACGACTGCCTTGGTGTGCTTGGAACATATTTGTTTGTTGGTGATGTGGACGCCAATGAACTTGAAGCTCTCAACCTGCTCCACTACAGCCCTGTCAATGAGAATGGGGGCGTGCTCGGTTCTCCTTTTCCTGTAGTCCACAATCATCTCCTTTGTCTTGATCATGTTGAGGGAGAGGTTGTTGTCCTTGCACCACACGGTCAGGTCTCTAACCTACTCTCTATAGACTGTTTCATCGTTGTCGGTGTTGCGTCATCGATAAACTTAATGATGGTGTTGGAGTCGTGCCTGGCCGTGCAGTCATGAGTGAACAGGGAGTACAGGAGGGGGCTGAGCACGCACCCCTGAGGGGCCCCTGTGTTGAGGATCACTGTGGCAGATGTGTTGTTACCTACCCTTACCACCTAGGAGCGGCCCGTCAGGACTTCATTAGATATCGTGCACCAGTTGCTGTTTACCGATATACATAGACCACCACCACCTTGTCTTAACAGAGGCTGCTGTTCTATCCTGCTGAGTGTATAACCCACCAGCTGTATGTTATTCATGTCGTTGTTCAGCCACGACTCTGTGAAACATAAGATATTACAGTTTTTAATGTCCCGTTGGTAGGACATACGTGTTTTTAGTTCATCCAATTTATTTTCCAGCGATTGTGCGTTGGTTAGTAGTACAGATGGCAAAGGCAGAGGTAAAATAGATTCCAGTTTTCCTGCATCAAAGTCACCGGTCACTAGGAGCGCGGCCTCTGGGTAGGCATGTTCTTGTTTGCTTATGGCCATATACAGGTTGTTGAGCACGGTCTTAGTGCCAGCATCAGTTTGAGGTGGTAAATAGACAGCTACACAAGATATCTTGGTAGAGTGTGGTCTACAGCTTATCATGAGGTACTTTACCTCAGGCGAGCAGAACCTCGAGACTTCCTCAATGTGACATCACGCACCAGTTCTTGTTAACAGACACACCCCCTCCTCTGACCTTCAATGTTAGGTTAGGAACACCTGCATAAGTTGTTGATCTTTTAACCTTTGCCCTTTGTGATGTCACCTCTGTTAATGTGTGCATTCTATCACAAAACCTTCACAGAACTCAGAACGCAGCCGCCATTCTGTCCTGCCGATGTATAGAAAAACCAGCTACATTTATATTTTCTTTCTTCAGGCACAACTCTGATTAAATATATGATATTACAGTTCTTCAAATCACATTGATAGGATAGTCTCGAACAGAACTCATCCAGTTTATTCTCCAGTGATTGCACGTTCACCAATAAAACGGAGGGTAGAGGAGATTTATCCACTCTCCGATGTAGTCTCGTCAGGTATCCCGCACGCCGGCCTCTATGGCGGTGTCTCATCCTTCTTCGAGTGTTGGGATTTAGGGCCTGGACCGCGATAATCAATATGTCTTTCGCCTCCGACTCATTGAAGTAGAAGTCCTCATTCAAAACGAGGTTAGTGATAGCTGTTCTGATGCCCAGAAGTTATTTTCCGTCATAGGAAACAATGGTGGAAACATTATATACAAAAAAAGTTCAGATTAGCACCAAAAAAACGCACACCAAATAGCACAATAGGTCAGGAACACCTTAAAATGGCCACCATTCCCTCCGGCGCCATTATTAGGTTCAACTACAGCATGGTTGCCATGGCAGCACAATTCCACAATACTAGAAAACAGTCGATTCATCAATTGGATCTGTTCTCCTTATCTTTGCAATGTGTGTGTTTAATGATGTGTTTGTGTGTGTGTCTACTACATCCAGATGAGCTAACTGATGCGCTCCAGTGAATTTGTGTCCATGAAGATGAATCAGGTCTCTTATTCACAGTGCTTAATTACACCATAGCAGTGTTATCTCCTAGACAAGACTAGACTAGCAGCTGGAGCTCATGGAATTGGCCCTACAAAGAGAAAATGAGGAAACACCAATAGAATCCTGACACGCATGATAAATACATTATGATGAACAATGCCTTATTGTTCCAAATGAATAAATGCAGAATTAACGAAGTGAATAGTGGAATTAATTCATAAGGGTGTGTGTGTGTGTGTGTGTGTGTGTGTGTGTGTGTGTGTGTGTGTGTGTGTGTGTGTGTGTGTGTGTGCGTGCGTGTGCGTGTGCGTATGATCTTACTGGGCTGTTGAGGATCATGAGACACTGATCAAAGTGGTGGTGCTCCATGGTGGAGTGGCAGTAGAGCTGGGCCAGGGGATGGTCACTCCTGATAGAGACGCATACACAACCTCTGTGAGATTCTGTGACACACACACACACACACACACACACACACACACAGTACTGCAGCCTACCTCTGTATGTAGGAGTTGTTGACCCCTCTGTGGTCCAGGTCATGACTCAGAGTGGCGATCATCAAGGCCAGGGTCTCCAGATTAGTCATATTACTCTGACAGAGAGGGAGATGGAGGGGAAAGAGAGAGGAGAGGGAGAGGAAGATGGAGAGGAGAGGGAGATGGAGGGGAAAGAGAAAGGAGAGGAGAGGGAGATGGAGGGGAAAGAGAGAGGAGAGGAGAGGGAGATGGAGGGGAAAGAGAAAGAAGAGGAGAGGAGAGGGAAAGGAGAGGGAGATGGAGGGGAAATAGAAATGAGAGGAGAGGAGAGAAGAGGAGAGGGAGATGAGAGGAGAGTAAAGAGAGAGAGAGGAGAGGAGAGGAGAGGAGAGGATGAATCACACCATCCACTAAGATGTCGTTCATTATGAACAGTCATAGTATTAACGCACCAACTTCCATCACAGGCCACCAGCTAAACACATACAGTGTAGACCATGAACACACAACTACACACACACACCTTAACACATCTTTCCACAGCTGTTATATACTCCTCTAGCTCTATGGAAGGACACAGGTACTTATCGCAGGCCAGTATTACGACACGCGAGACAACAAGGGTAGGGCAAACACACTCACACAACAACTCTCAACACACACGTGCACGCACGCATGCACGCGCGTCCATACACACACACAGAGAGGGGAGTCAGTCGCTTAGCACTGTCTGCTTGAGAGAGCAGCGTACACATCAACTCAACAGCTATTTGTTAGCAACACCTGGATAGTAACCTTTAGTCATCAGAACAGAGCATGTAGTCATCAGAACAGAGCATGTAGTCATCAGAACAGAGCATGTAGTCATCAGAACAGAGCTGGGTGTGTGTACCGAGGGTTATATACTAGAACTGAGTTGGACTAGAACTGGTTGGACTGGAACTGGTTGGACTAGAACTGAGTTGGACTAGAACTGGTTGGACTAGAACAGGGTTGGACTGGAACTGGGTTGGACTGGAACTGGGTTGGACTAGAACTGGGTTGGACTAGAACTGAGTTGGACTAGAACTGTGTTGGACTAGAACTGGGTTGGACTGGAACAGGGTTGGACTGGAACTGAGTTGGACTAGAACTGGGTTGGACTAGAACTGAGTTGGACTAGAACTGGGTTGGACTGGAACTGGGTTTGACTAGAACTGAGTTGGACTAGAACTGGGTTGGACTAGAACTGGGTTGGACTAGAACTGGGTGTTTGGGATACGTTGAGTTCTGTTTCTGTCTGAGATACAGTACTTGTTTGTTCAAGTGTCTTTGACTATTTATGATAATGATTCTTCCTATAACATATTACACCTGATATCTTCCAACTCAGACGCCAGAGTAATGCATTCAGAGGTACAACATTTGGTATTTAAATATTAAGGTAACTGGAAGCGAATGCTGATTTGACAGAACACAGTGGTCGGACTGACCCGGTAACAGCACAGTTACAGCATGTTGACTCAATAGCCATTGGTCGGAATGACACAAATAAGACCTCCTGCTGGGGATATATTATTTATTGGACGGAGTGACCTGGCACCCCTTCCATGCTGGCCATTGATTGGCTGAACTCACCTGTAACCGGCCAGATTTGAACAAGGCGAACATGCACTGGGAGGTGTTGAAGGCGTGTCTCCAGTTGTGGTAGGCCACGTTCTTCCTATAGTTCTTCTTAACACTCAGGATCCACTGGCACAGACTCTACAGAGAGAGAGAGGGGGGGAACGGAGGAAAAAGGGGGAGAGAGGGGGGAACGGAGGGAAAAGGGGGAGGGGGGGGAACGGAGGGAAAAGGGAGAGAGGGGGGGGCGGAGGGAAAAGGGGGAGGGGGGGGGGAACGGAGGGAAAAGGGAGAGAGGGGGGAACGGAGGGAAAAGGGGGAGAGAGGGGGCGGAGGGAAAAGGGTGAGAGAGGGGGGGACGGAGGGAAAATGGGGAGAGAGGGGGAACGGAGGGAAAAGGGGGAGAGAGGGGGGGAACGGAGGGAAAAGGGGGAGAGGGGGGGGGGCGGAGGGAAAAGGGGGAGAGAGAGGGGAACGGAGGGAAAAGGGGGAGAGGGGGGACGGAGGGAAAATGGGGAGAGAGAGGGGGAACGGAGGGAAAAGGGGGAGAGAGGGGGGGACGGAGGGAAAATGGGGAGAGAGAGGGGGAACGGAGGGAAAAGGGGGAGAGAGGGGGGAACGGAGGGAAAAGGGGGAGGGGGGGGAACGGAGGGAAAAGGGGAGAGGGGGGGCGGAGGGAAAAGGGGGAGAGAGGGGGGGAACGGAGGGAAAAGGGGGAGAGGGGGGGACGGAGGGAAAATGGGGAGAGAGAGGGGAACGGAGGGAAAAGGGGGAGAGGGGGGACGGAGGGAAAATGGGGAGAGAGAGGGGGAACGGAGGGAAAAGGGGGAGAGAGGGGGGGAACGGAGGGAAAAGGGGGAGGGGGGGAACGGAGGGAAAAGGGGGAGAGGGGGGGGGCGGAGGGAAAAGGGGGAGGGGGGGAACGGAGGGAAAAGGGAGAGAGGGGGGAACGGAGGGAAAAGGGGGAGAGAGGGGGCGGAGGGAAAAGGGTGAGAGAGGGGGGACGGAGGGAAAATGGGGAGAGAGGGGGGAACGGAGGGAAAAGGGGGAGAGGGGGGCGGAGGGAAAAGGGGGAGAGGGGGGGCGGAGGGGCGGAGGGAAAAGGGGGAGAGAGAGGGGGAACGGAGGGAAAAGGGGGAGAGGGGGGGGACGGAGGGAAAATGGGGAGAGAGAGGGGGAACGGAGGGAAAAGGGGGAGAGGGGGGGACGGAGGGAAAATGGGGAGAGAGAGGGGGAACGGAGGGAAAAGGGGGAGAGAGGGGGGAACGGAGGGAAAAGGGGGAGGGGGTGAACGGAGGGAAAAGGGGGAGAGGGGGGCGGAGGGAAAAGGGGGAGAGGGGGGGAACGGAGGGAAAAGGGGGAGAGGGGGACGGACGGAGGGAAAATGGGGGAGAGGGGGGGAAATGTGGAGAGAGGGGGGACGGAGGGAAAAGGGGGAGAGGGGGGCGGAGGGAAAAGGGGGAGGGGGGCGGAGGGGGAGGGGGAGGGGAAGAGGAGTGGGAGGGAGGAGGGGAAGAGGAGTGGGAGGGAGGAGGAGGGGAAGAGGAGGGGGAGGGGAAGAGGAGGGGGAGGAGGGGAAGAGGAGGGGGAGGGGAAGAGGAGGGAGGGAGGAGGAGGGGGAGGGGAAGATGCGGTGGGGAGGAGGGGGCAAAATGGCCAGAAAGAGAGAGGGAAAGGTTAAACAAGAAAATAGAGAACAGACAGAATGACAGTGACTTTAATTGTATCTGTACATTCTCAAGCAGTAGAGCTTAAAATTGGCCAGACTGGCAATCTGATTGGTGTTATAGGAAAACTTAGACCACCCTGCTAATAGAATCACTGGATTCTGTTCATCCAATCTTTCCATGTCCATCCATTTACCGGCATAAGCTTCCAATCAACTCCCTATCAGCCAATGCATAGTGACTCACACATTTGTTCAATAATGATTTGATAATAAAAATTGACATTCATTATGACCTTTTTCTGAACCTCAAAGTCCTTCGCATTCTATAGGTTATGATGTCATCAGTCATCTATTGTGAGTGATGCATGACAAGGCCACTGTGGTGTGTTAAGGAATCCTGATTAAGAGGGTGGTGAGCTGTTGTTATGAATGTACAAACACACACATACACACATCTATATACTCACACACATACACACATCAATGTACTCACACACATACACACATCTATGTACTCACACACATACAGGCATGTGCACATACATGCACATAGTCACATATACACACGCATGCACGCACACACACACACACACACACACACACACACACACACACACACACACACACACACACACACACACACACACACACACACACACCTTGTATTTCATCTGGAAGTTCTGGACTAGGTTGAGGTCTACAAACATGCGTATGGTGGCCTGAGTGGTCTCAGCGTCGGACAGCTCAAAGTCACTGAAACTGAATTCCATCAGACGCAGAGACTGGGCCGACGGAACAGTGGCCACCTTCACAAACAGAGAGAGGAGTGTGTGAGAGGGATGTACACATCATATACACTCATATACACTATGCACGCATGTACATACCGTGGGGCGGCAGGCTAGCCTAGTGGTGAGAGCGTTGGACTAGTAACCGGAAGGATGCAAGTTCAAATCCCTGAGCTGACAAGGTACAAATCTGTCGTTCTGCCCCTGAACATGCAGTTAACCCACTGTTCCTAGGCCGCCATTGAAAATAAGAATTTGTTCTTAGTTGATTTGCCTAGTTAAATAAAGGTTAAAAAATAAACACATATACTATATTTATGTACATAAGAACGCGCGCACACACACTCACCCTCTCTCAGCACCAGGGATCTCTAGCAGGCATTAATAATTGATGTGCTGTGATCGGGGAGAGTATCTATCTGTGTTCGGCTCGCCTCCCCTTTAGCTGACAGACAGCACTTCTACCCCG
Source organism: Oncorhynchus masou masou (assembly GCF_036934945.1). Taxonomy (NCBI): domain Eukaryota; kingdom Metazoa; phylum Chordata; class Actinopteri; order Salmoniformes; family Salmonidae; genus Oncorhynchus; species Oncorhynchus masou. Next base: position 54,697,571 of record NC_088238.1, read on the forward strand.
AGCAGACAGGACAAAGGATCTTTCTCTCTCTCGCTCCCTCTCTCTCTCCCTCTCTCTCTCTCTCTTTATTGTCATGGGAAACATATGTTTACATTGCCAAAGCAAGTTAAATAGATAATAAACAAAAGAGAAATAAACAAGAAAACACTTAGAGTAAAGATTACACCCACAAAAGATCCAAAAGAATAAAGACATTTCAAATGTCATATTATGTGGAAATCTTCCTTCTGTGATGGCACACTGGTATTTCACCCAATAGATATGGGAGTTTATCAAAATGGGTTTGTTGTTGAATTCTTTGTGGGTCTGTGTAATCGGAGGGAAATATGTGTCTCTAATATGGTCATACATTGGGCAGGAGGTTAGGAAGTGCAGCTCAGTTTCCACCTCATGTGTGCACATAGCCAGTCTTCTCTTGAGAGCCATGTCTGCCTACAGCGGCCTTTCTCAATAGCAAGGCTATGCTCACTGAGTCTGTACACAGTCAAAGTTTTCCCTAATTTTGGGTCAGTCGCGATGGTCAGGTATTCTGCCACTGTGTACTCTCTGTTAGGGACAAATAGCATTGTAGTTAGCTTTTTAATTTTTGGAGGTTGGGTCTAATTGTGTTGCTGTCCTTGGGCTCTGTGTGGTCTGCTTGTGTTTGTGAACAGAGCCCCAGGACCAGCTTGTTTAGGGGGCTCTTCTCCAGGTTCATATCTCTGTAGATGATGGCTTTGTTATGGAAGGTTTGGGAATCGCTTCCTTTAAGGTGGTTGTAGAATGGCCTGCATGCATTATTCGGTGTGTTACGTTGTAAACGGAGGATATTTTTGCAGAATTTGTATGCAGAATGTGTTTGTCCCATTTTGTGAAGTCCTGGTTGATGAGCGGATCGCAGACCTCACAACCATAAAGGTTCTGTAACTGATTCAAATATTTTTAGCCAGATCCTAATTTGTATGTCGAATTTTAATGTTCCTTTTGATGGCATAGAAGGTCCTTCTTGCCTTGCCTTGTTACTCATGGCGCTGATGTTTAGGCCAAGGTATGTATAGTTTTTTTGTGTGCTCTAGGGCACTGGTGCCTAGATAGAATTTGTATTTGTGGTCCTGGCAACTGGACCTTTTTTGGAACACCATTATTTTTGTCTTAACTGAGTTTTACTGTCAGGGCCCAGGTCTGACTGTAGCGGCTTTCCTCTTCCTCTTCTGAGGAGGAGGTAGCAAGGATCGAACCAATACGCAGCGTGGTAAGAGTTCATCTTGTTTTTTTTTATAAGAATAATGAACACTGAACAAAACAATAAACGACCACGTGAAAACACCACGTGAAAACACAACCGAAACATTTCCGTGTGGAACAAAACACTGACACGGAAAATAAGCACCCACAACTCAAAAGTGAAACCAGGCTACCTAATTATGGTTCTCAATCAGGGACAAGCTGCCTCTGATTGAGAACCATACCAGGCCAAATACAGAAATCCCAAATCATAGAAAAAAGAACATAGACAACCCACCCAACTCACGCCCTGACCATACTTAAAACAAAGACATAACAAAAGAACTAAGTTCAGAACGTGACACTGACAGAATCTGTGCAGATGATCTAGGTGCTGCTGTAAGCCCTCCTTGGTTGGGGACAGAAGCACCAGATCATCAGCAAACAGTGGACATTTGACTTCAGATTCTAGTAGGGTGAGGCCGGGTGCTGCAGACTGTTCTAGTGCCCTTGCCAATTTGTTGATATATATGTTGAAGAGGGTGGGGCTTAAGCTGCATCCCTGTCTCACCCCACGGCCCTGTGGGAAGAAATGTGTGTTTTTTGCCAATTTCAACCACACACTTGTTGTTTGTATGTTTTGTATGTTTTGTATGTTTGTATGTTTTGCATGTTTTTCCCACAACATCACTTTCCATCAATTTGTATTGCAGACCCTCGTGCCAAATTGAGTCAAAAGCTTTTTGGAAATCAACAAAGCATGAGAAGACTTTGCCTTTGTTTTGGCTTGTTTATTTGTCAATTAAGGTGTCCAGGATAAATACGTGGTCGGTCGTACGGTAATTTGGTAAAAAGACAATTTGACATTTGCTCAGTACATTTTTTTTACTGAGGAAATATACGAGTATGCTGTTAATGATAATGCAGAGGAATTTCCCAAGGTTTCTGTTAGTTATTTGGGTCAAATCTGTCTCCACTTTTGGGGTTATCAGCCCTTGGTTCCAAATATTGGAGAAGATGCCAGAGTTGAGGATGATGTTAAAGAGTTTAAGTACAGTCAATTGGAATTTGTGGACCTCTCTCTCTCTCACGCGGTCTCTCTCTCTCTCTCACGCGGTCTCTCTCTCTCTCACTCACGCAGTCTCTCTCTATGGCGGTCTCTCTCTCTCATGCGGTCTCTCTCTCTCTCTCTCTCTCTCTCTCTCAATTTTAAAGCCTAATCATTATGGTCAGTCTTTTTTCGTTATCCTCATAGGCCTGCATGAGTATCTACATGTGAGTCGTCATATTGGTTAGGTTTACATGCGCTCGAGTCACCTCATCTATACACGGTCCACTCAACCTGAAGGAAGGCATCTGTCTCGCAATGCTTGTATGGCCACAAGTGTGTGTGTGTGTGTGTGTGTGTGGTAAGTTTATAAATTGTAATTTACCGCAGTTACCTGCAGCGCCCGCGTCTCTTCCTCTGCAGCAGAGGCATGATACGAAAGGACCTGAGAATGACACACACACACACACACACACACACACACACACACACACACACACACACACACACACACACACACACACACACACACACACACACACACACACACACAGTTATCCCTCTGACTACATTACTTTACTACAGGTAATAACACACCAGTGGTGGAAAAAGGTCCTCAAATATCATACTACAGTAAAAGTAAATATACCTTAACAGAAAATGACTCAAGTAAAAGTGAAAGTTACCCAGTAAAATACTACTTGAGTAAAACTCTAAAAGTATCTGGTTTTAAATGTACTTAAGTACAGTGGTAGAAAATAATTGACTCAATCGTCAATCGTAAAAGTACAAAGTAAAAGTAATTGCTATACATCAAATTCCTTATATTAAGCAAACCAGAACGGCACACTTGTCTTATTATTTTTAATTACAGACAGATGGGCACACTCCAACACTCAGACATCATTTACGAACACAGCATTTGTTTTTCCGTGAGTCCGTCTGATCAGAGGCAATAGGGAGGACAAAGTGTTAGTTAATTCTGTCCTGGTTGAGCATTCTAAATGCAATGAGTACTTTCAGGTCATGGAAAAGGTATGGAGTAAAAAGTACATTAATTTCTTTAGGAATGTAGTGGAGTAAAAGTTGTCAAAAATATAAATTGTAAATTAAAGTACAGATACCCCAGAAAACTACTTAAGTAGTACTTTAAAGTATTTTTACTGAGGTACTTCCCACCACTGGGCTGAAGGGTGGCTCGGTGGCATAAATATATAGTCATTGTATTTATAGTGCCTTGCGAAAGTATTCGGCCCCCTTGAACTTTGCGACCTTTTGCCACATTTCAGGCTTCAAACAGATAGATATAATTTAAAGATATAAAACTGTATTTTTTTGTGAAGAATCAACAACAAGTGGGACACAATCATGAAGTGGAACGACATTTATTGGATATTTTAAACTTTTTTAACCTCTTGAAACTTTAGGGGCGCAATTTCATTTTTGGATGAAAAACGTTCCCGTTTTAAACAAGATATTTTGTCACAAAAAGATGCTCGACTATGCATATAATTGGTAGCTTTGGAAAGAAAACACTGACGTTTCCAGAACTGCAAAGATATTTTCTGTGCGTGCCCTAGAACGTGAGCTTCAGGCAAAACCAAGATGAGACGGCATCCAGGAAATGAGCAGGATTTTTGAGGCTCTGTTTTCCATTGTCTCCTTATATGGCTGTGAATGCGAGAGGAGTAAGTCTGCCCTTTCTGTCGTTTCCCCAAGGTGTCTGCAGCATTGTGACGTATTTGTAGGCATATCATTGGAAGATTGACCATAAGAGACCACATTTACCAGGTGTCCGCCCGGTGTCCTGCGCCGAAATTGGTGCGCAAAAGTCAGCTGCAAGTATTTTTCCACAGAATTCAGAGAAGAATGCAGGCTTCCACGAACGATATATCAATGAAGAGATATGTGAAAAAGCACCTTGAGGATTGATTCCAAACAACGTTTGCCATGTTTCGGTCGATATTATGGAGTTAATTCGGAAAAAGTTTGACGTTGTAGGTGACTGAATTTTCGGTTCGTTTCGGTAGCCAAATGTGATGTACAAAACAGAGCGATTTCTCCTACACACAGACGCTTTCAGGAAAAACTGCGCATTTGGTATGTAACTGAGAGTCTCCTCATTGAAAACATCCGAAGCTCTTCAAAGGTAAATGATTTTATTTATTTAGTTATCTGGTTTTTGTGAAAATGTTGCGTGCTAAATGCTACTCAAAATGCTAAGCTAGCTTAGCATACTCTTACACAAATTAGTCAATTGCTATGGTTCAAAAGCATATTTTGAAAATCGGAGATGACAGTGTTGTTAAGAAAAGGCTAAGCTTGAGAGCAGGCGCATTATTTTCATTTTACAGAAATCGTTAACGTTGCGTTATGCTAATGAGCCTGAGGCTTTAGTCAAAACTGAAAAATTGGGCGTGCAAAATTATTCAGCCCTCTTAAGTTAATACTTTGTAGCGCCACCTTTTGCTGCGATTACAGCTGTAAGTCGCTTGGGGTATGTCTCTATCAGTTTTGCACATCGAGAGACTGACATTTTTTCCCATTCCTCCTTGCAAAACAGCTCGAGCTCAGTGAGGTTGGATGGAGAGCATTTGTGAACAGCAGTTTTCAGTTCTTTCCACAGATTCTCGATTGGATTCAGGTCTGGACTTTGACTTGGCCATTCTAACACCTGGATATGTTTACTTTTGAACCATTCCATTGTAGATTTTGCTTTATGTTTTGGATCATTGTCTTGTTGGAAGACAAATCTCTGTCCCAGTCTCGGGTCTTTTGCAGACTCCATCAGGTTTTCTTCCAGAATGGTCCTGTATTTGGCTCCATCCATCTTCCCATCAATGTTAACCATCTTCCCTGTCCCTGCTGAAGAAAAGCAGGCCCAAACCATGATGCTGCCACCACCATGTTTGACAGTGGGGATGGTGTGGTCAGGGTGATGAGCTGTGTTGCTTTTACGCCAAACATAACGTTTTGCATTGTTGCCAAAAAAATCAATTTTGGTTTCATCTGACCAGAGCACCTTCTTCCACATGTTTGGTGTGTCTCCCAGGTGGCTTGTGGCAAACTCTAAACGACACTTTTTATGGATATCTTTAAGAAATTACTTTCTTCTTGCCACTTCCATAAAGGCCAGATTTGTGCAATATACGACTGATTGTTGTCCTATGGACAGAGTCTCCCACCTCAGCTGTAGATCTCTGCAGTTCATCCAGAGTGATCATGGGCCTCTTGGCTGCATCTCTGATCAGTCTTCTCCTTGTATGAGCTGAAAGTTTAGAGGGACGGCCAGGTCTTGGTAGATTTGCAGTGGTCTGATACTCCTTCCATTTCAATATTATCGCTTGCACAGTGCTCCTTGGGATGTTTAAAGCTTGGCAAATATTTTTGTATCCAAATCCGGCTTTAAACTTCTTCACAACAGTATCTCGGACCTGCCTGGTGTGTTCCTTGTTCTTCATGATGCTCTCTGCGCTTTTAACGGACCTCTGAGACTATCACAGTGCAGGTGCATTTATACGGAGACTTGATTACACACAGGTGGATTGTATTTATCATCATTAGTCATTTAGGTCAACATTGGATCATTCAGAGATCCTCACTGAACTTCTGGAGAGAGTTTGCTGCACTGAAAGTAAAGGGGCTGAATAATTTTGCACGCCCAATTTTTCCGTTTTTGATTGAAAAAAGTTTGAAATATCCAATAAATGTCTTTCCACTTCATGATTGTGTCCCACTTGTTGTTGATTCTTCACAAAAAAATACAATTTTATATCTTCATGTTTGAAGCCTGAAATGTGGCAAAAGGTCGCAAAGTTCAAGGGGGCCGAATACTTTTGCAAGGCACTGTATATAGTATCCATAGTATCCATTGAGGTTTTTCTATCATTATTTTACACTATCTGGTATTAGTGCTTAAACCTAAACTTTTGGGCTTAACTGTACCCGTGACAAGTTAACATCCATCCATTGAGGCAAAAAGGACATTGTCAAAGTTAACTTCAATAAGACAAAAGCTGTGAAAGGAGAGTTGAAAATAAAAAAAGGGAGGCCCAGAAAAGTAATGTTTGTAAAAGATATGGTGAAGTGGCAAAAGAGGATGAGAGCACTGCTGGGCTATGTTATGTGTGATGATGTGAGGTGCTATACAAATTAGACAGTCACAAGAAGGGACTTCAAACAAGGCCTATGGCATGTCAAGGGAACTGTAGCTTAATGTTTAGATGGGTTAAATGGAAACTAAAATCTGGATGATTAACCAGAATAACCTACTGGTTTTTTGGGGCAAACTCCAAAGTCCTCTGATAATACTTGTCCTGTGCAAATCGACATCCCTGTGTTCTGAGAGGAATGTCTTGAGCTTTACAGGTGTTGCTCGCGGTTTGAGCAAGAAAATAACTGATTTGATAAATTGTGCTGCACATAGCCTATATATGAAGGGCCAACATGTATCAACTGTCACAGTGAATGTTTTTCTTTATATGTTTTTTTTGCAAATGAATTGAAAGTCCCCAAAATGTCAGAAATATTGCATCTTCAGTATTTAACCCTTTCTGTCAATAGATCGCAAAGTAGCATACAACTGAGCTAAATGTTTGGAACAAGTTCACTTGTGCAAGTTAGCTGTTTAGCTCACATCTGAAGGCTGGGGGGCATTTAAGACGTCTTCTACTGCGGATCACTGAAATATCCTAATGATTATGATCACACGTCCTCAATTGAAATTGTATGGTTTGGTAGGATTTACAAACTTAGGCCAGCCTCCCGGAGTCGCCTCTACACTGTTGACGTTGAGACTGGTGTTTTGTGGGTAGTATTTAATGAAGCTGCCAGTTGAGGACTTGTGAGGCGTTTGTTTCTCAAACTAGACACTCTAATGTACTTGTCCTCTTGCTCAGTTGTGCACCGGGGCCTCCCACTTCTCTTTCTATTCCGGTTAGAGCCAGTTTGTGCTGTCCTGTGGAGGGAGTAGTACACAGCGTTGTACGAGATCTTCAGTTTCTTGGCAATTTCTCGCATGGAATAGCCTTCATTTCTCAGAATCAAGAATAGACTGACGAGTTTCAGAAGAAAGTTCTTTGTTTCTGGTCATTTTGAGCCTGTAATCAAACCCACAAATGCTAATGCTCCAGAAACTCAACTAGTCTAAAGAAGGCCAGTTTTATTGGTTCTTTAATCAGAACAACAGTTTTCAGCTGAGCTAACATAATGGCAAAAGGGTTTGATCTATTAGCCGTTTAAAATTATACATTTGGATTAGCTAACACAATGTGCCATTGGAACACAGGAGTGATGGTTGCTGATAATGGGCCTCTGTACGCCTATGTAGATATTCTATTAAAAAAATCTGCCGTTTCCAGCTACAATAGTCATTTACAGCATTAACAATATCTGCACTCTATTTCTGATCAATCTGATGTTATTTTAACTGACAACAAAATGTGCTTTTCTTTTCAAAAACAATGACATTTCTAAGTGACCCCAAACTCTTGAATGGTAGTGTACATCAAACTGATATCTTATCAGAAACACGTTTGGTCGTTGTCACAGCTCCCCCCCCCCCCTTACAAATGGTCAAACTGATGATTTATTGTTGTTGTTGCTTTATTGTATTTTCTCCCTAAACGTTCTTTGCTCTGCGAAAGATGACAGAGAAAACTTTACCGATGTCAGCTACATTGAATCTATCCATTCTATCCATCTATTATATTATTCTGTTGAGCAAGAGTTTATTTAGTCCTCTAGGGCAACATATAATGACAAAAGAGAAGCTGCATGTATCTAAATCAGGCAAAACAAAATCCTGCACCACGTATCGAAAAAAAATCGTTCTGCTGTCTTTGACTGTTGCCTGCAGTGCATTTTCTGTTTGCGGGTCGGGGTCGGGTGCAGGGTCCTGCTTTTCACCTCATCACACACAGTCAGGCGGTTACAGATGGGTTATTAGCAATTGCGAACAGGTGCGGGTGAACAAACAGCTCACCCGTGCACCACTATCGTTGCATATCAAGAAGCATGATCAATACACAGGTGCACCTTGCGCTGGCACAATAAAAGGCCACTTTAAAAATGTGCAGTTTTGTCACACAACACAATGCCGCAGATGTCTCAGGTTCTGAGGGAGCGTGCAATTTGCATGCTGATTGCATGCTGATGTCCACCAGAGCTG